>NW_026516000.1:0-28537 GCF_023601865.1 Aspergillus affinis | reverse complement strand
TTAGCCAATTAGGACGCGTTGCCATGTATACGCTAGTAAAATACGCTAATTGTGCTTCCCGGACGGACGAGGGGATACCTTGTTCATATACGGGGTATATGAGCAGCTAGGTGTGGATTGTGGAGCCATGTTGATGCAAGGCAGCCATATCGAATAATTTCTCCCGCCTTGTTTTTCTGTCGCTTCCATGTTTCTTGCATTTTCTGCCCCCCCCAACTTTTGCTCTTTCCCCCCTCTCTCTTCTCCCTCAAAACCCACAACTCTCGTTTGTTGTCGGAGATCATCTCCGATTATCGTCGGTTGCACCGCCTGGCTAACTACATGAACTTGTTTTTTCTTCTTCGGTCCTGTATGTCTGCCTGTCGGTCTTCTATGGATGCAGTATGTGCCTATGTCTATCCCCACGCACAGACGTCCGTCCGGGGGGGATCTGAAGGGTGTGTGTGTGGGATGATCAGAAAACCTTCGGGAGCCTCACTGCACGGAGCATCCTGACTGGTTGATCCGGCGGTCTGTTCGCTGGGCAGTTTTCTCCAATCTGCGTTCGATATTGCCATTTTCGTCCGTATACCACCCTAGTTGGTAGTTTAGGTAGGTAGGTGCCTTTCACTCCATCGGCTCCAGGGACGGGAGCTGATCGATTAGAGAAAAGTGAGGCTGGCCAGCAGCGGAGATAAACATAGTAGCTCACTAACTTGATCATCCACAATAATTAACTACCTAATCGATAAGTGTCTACACTGTACGGAGTACGGAGCACGGAGTACGGCTACTCTGTAGGTGCCTGCCTACCAACCTACCTAAACGATCTCTGCATGTCTGTATGTATGTACTTCGTTGTTGCTAATACCGAATAGGATATTCCTCTGGACAATATCTATTTCACAATACCATAGACAAAACACAAAGAGAAAGACAATACAAGCAAAACACAATGGGTACATATCTAGGTAGGTAGGTACCTACTACATTTCCCCATTCATACACAATCATATCTTATAGACATGTAAGTATACCCTGATATCCAGGCGAACAATCTGGATCGTATTAATTATGTCTTTTTTAATAGATAACTTGGGTAGTGACACTGACACATCTCCACCAACCCAATGAATCAAAAAGACATGTTCTCCGTACTCCGTAGGCACCTACCCTACCTAGGCACTACCGACTCGGCCACACCGAGACATGGAAACCCACAACTGCAAACGCAGCCCCCGCTGCCGTGTATGTATCCACGTATATGTGCAGGTATGTATGCACCAGGTCGGTATACACGCACATACACATATGCACTCCACGCCGAAGCAGGGAGAAGAGAAAGGAAGGAAGAAAGAAAATGGGCGTTTCCCTCGGCTTTGGCGGCTGGGGTACCTAGTGATGTACGATGAAGTTCATACATGCATACCTCTTTGACAGCACCTCTACCTCTGCAGGTCGGTTGATGCCACTTGTCGGTTGTATAAAGTATAGTTATGTCTGTGTACAACATAAGAACGACTGGATCCTTTTGGAGGGAGACGTGGTGGATAGAACTGGAGCTTGGACCCTTAACGCGCATGACTCTAGTCGCTACCTCACTGGATTGCCCTGTGGATAACCTAGGTAGGTAGGCAGGTAAGTTAGCCGGTAAAATGCAACGGGGGGCAGTGTAGACAGACTGACAGAATTGCAAACGAGACGGACAAGGGAAATGACAGGGAGAGGTGGAGGGCTTGAATGTGGCACTTCCCTACATAGACAAAGTAGAGTACGGAGTACGGATATAACATCCATAGGCACATTCTATTCAGCGAGCATCCCTGAAAACTAGTCAGGTCCTGCACGTAAGGACCTAGATTCTCGAGCCTAGATCTTCAAGCCGAGGACACATCGGCCACCTAATCGACTGGTCGAGTTTACTCTAACTACAAGGTGAGGAAGAAAGCAGGAAAAGACTCGTGTGGAGAAGCACATATGTCTACTCGATTGAAATCAGATCATAAAAACCTCGTTTCGTCGATTTGCCAATCATGGCGTCGCGATCTGGCAATCGGAAGGGGTGAGAAAGGAGCAGGTTTGAAGGGAGAGAGGGATGGGACGGGTTGTACGGCGCTTAGGAGAGCGGTTGGCTGGCTGCCATCCAACCGTATGCTGGAAAGGGGGTGGGATTCTCTGAGACTCGATTGAATAGGGGTAGGATAGTTCTGTGTGAATTGGTTTTGAATTGTCAATTGTAGCGATGGTCTGTTGACAGCGGTAGGGGTATGGACAACTGGAGCTCTTAGGCAAGGAGAAAGGTAGGTCCTTGAAAAGATTTCCAAGTCTTTCGTGTTGTGGATTAAAGAGCTTCGAGTTCTGAGATGGCTAGTTTGTGAGGAAGCAAGCCGAGATTTACGCGGTCTATTCTTCAAACATGCAGTTGCAATGGCGCTTTCATCTGATTCTGCTGCACGGATTGTAGTCCTGTCTATATACTTCAACTGATCCGACGCGCCGGCTCGCCTGAACGAGTGAGATCAGTAGGGTGATCAGATTAAAGGTGAACAACATGATTGGGAATACCAGTCTATATGACAAGTTCTTTCATTGAGAGAACGTGGCTGTAAAGACAAAACAATGCTAGATAAGGTGGAAAGACGAATAAAATCTCAAGGCCGACGTAGCATGTAATGGAATATGGTCCATATTCCCTTGAATACCTCCAGACGCTCCTGAGCATCGAACAGATCATACCACTTGGTCCGCCGCATCTTGAGAACATGCCACGGATGATCCTCTGTGTCGGAGTCTGGGGGGAAGTCGCTGTCGCCAGCTGTCAATACCTCAATGTACCGACGATGAACGCGCAAGTGCAGAATGGCAAGGTGGTGGTTTATCGAGGATAGCATGTAGATCTGTTCGATGTCGCTTCGGATTAGTCGACTCGTTCTGTGAAATCTTCCTCTTCGCGGTGACTTACATCGTCAAAAGCGCAGTCATTGCTCTTCCCGATTTGAATATACCTCATCCGTCGGTCCCAAAGACTAGGCCCTGGTTGGACGAGTCTCCACCTCTCAGCGTTGCTCAGTCGGCGCGCACCATTTGGTCTTCGGGGAGCAAAGAACGGATGGTCGTATTTCGATCGTTTGCGAGCATTTCCAAGATCTAGGAGAGGCGTGTCCTCGCCGTGGCTAAAATTGCCACTGTCACCCACAACGTCGTTGAAGGCGCCGCCCCACCGGGGGGTCATCGTCCACCACTTCCCCTCGCCAGGCTTGACCTCAACCGACCCCTGGCGCAGTCGCTCTTGGGCAGCCAGGAGCATGCTTCCTAATTCTCGAAAGAGATCGCACACCTCCCCAAGGCCTGACCCCGCAGCTTCTTGCGGTGCTCGAAAGGAGGTTTCGGGTCGGCACTGGGCTGCAAGTAGAGGTCCTTCCATGACACCGCTTCGGGCCAATTGTCGATCTTTGGGAGATCGGGCGACCTCGAAGGTCTGCCGAATGGGGAAAAGAAGCGTGCCGAGGGTGAGTCGCGGAGGCATGATAGGAAGGGCTATCTGGCACCCGAAGGGCCAAGCGGCCATTTCAGTCAACGCTCGAATCGTCTCCTCGCGGACGTCTTCGGGCATCTCATGTCCAGCTCCGATACGTCGACCTTGATACATCGTCACGGTTTCCGCTTGTCCCTCTTTCGGATCATTGCCCGCCTGGTTCTCGGTCTGGGGTGGCTGCACTTTGTCATCTGTCTGCATAGTATCCTCGGAGCCTGCCTGTGGCGTGCTGCTTCGAGGTGTTGCAGGACGTTCGTAATAGCGGTCTAAACTCGAGTCCCAGTATTGCGACATGCGTTCCAACCCCATCCAGAATTTTCTCGCTTGCGTCACCCGGACCCTTTGGCGGCCTTCCCGCGGGGGGAGCCTACCGACCTCTCGGAAGGCATCGTCGTTGTCAAGAAGCAGCTCGTCCTTCAGCACCTCGAATCTCTCCTTCGGCGGATACGGGTTACCGTTCTCCAGCAGGATAGGGGATCCATCTTCTGTTGACGGCGACGGATTTGGGGAGTCGTCCTCCCACGGCAACAGGGGGGAGGAATTGGGGATATCCTGCCGAACGATAGCCGAGGCAGGGACATCATGCTCTACCCTCAGATTGAAAGCTTCGAACTTGTCGGCCGAAATATCTTGCGGCCTTTTGATTAAACCGAGGATATTTCCTATTTCCCTCAATGATGATTCACGCTCGTTTCCTGTCGTATCCGAGGTGTGGACAGGGAAATCCAAGCTCGTTGGGGCCGACGGGGGCCGGCGTTCTTTCTCAGGCTCACAGCCCACGGGCGTGAGGCCTGCATAGACAGTTAGTAGGAGAATGCATGGGTTTATTTTCATGGACTCGATCTAGAACTCGGAAGACAATGCGTAAAGTAGAAAAATTTGGTCATTTCATGCCGATCAATAGGCAGATGAAACCTCACAAGCTTAGGTCGAGGGGCTGTACAACGTGCCATGGCCGGGGAGAGCTGTAAGCTCATCATCGAGTATGGAGTATGCAGCGACCGTTTCAGGGGGCAATCCCGGACTAGCATAAGCTTATGGCATTTATGTTGTGGCAAAGGAATTCTTCACATTATTGACCACATCGTGACCGTGACTTGGGCGGATAAAGTTGGAAAAGCAGAGTGGGGGAGCAACGTTGCTAAGAGAGAGGAAAAGAAAGCCTTACCAATTCCACCGCCCCATCCGAACATGATACGATGATCTTATGAGAGGAGGACTAAACTCGATCTCTACTAAGGCTGGTAATGAGGATAACTCGAGTATATAGATCACAAAAAGCACCAAGGCCGTGAATTCAATCAGACGCGATCAGAAACAAAAAAGATGGAGTGATCACATGGGCTGTGCAGCTGTCAATAAATCAAATAGAGTAGGTCAGTCTTGAGAGAAGATGATCGAGGTGAGGACTAAGGGCAACCAGGCGGCGGTGGGGGTTTCAGCGACTACCAGGGTTCGCTCCGGACTCAAAATTGAGTAGGAAGAAAAAGAAAAAGAAAAAGAAAAAGGACGAAAAAATCACCAACTCCCAAAAAGGTATCGCCACGCAAAATGAGGTGCAGAAAGACAGATGATCTGAGAGGGGGGAAGCAAAAAAAAGGCGCGGAGAGGAGAAGAGGGGAGAATGAGAAGGCCATCGGCCGTTGGTTCTGTTCAACTTGGCGTCTTGTTAATATGCGGACTAGCCGGCCCTAGTGTTGACGCTCGACGATGGAGACGGTTAAGGCTACCGGACAGGATCCTATGATTTCCTATCAGTCCTCGGAATTAGAGTGCCATGACAAGGTGTGAGATACCGTGGTAGCAGTGACATCCAAATTTGGGTTGACCTTGGCCCCCGTTATACATCCCAAATCGCAGGTGAGAGACCACATTTACTAACTATTGTATCATCGCTCAATGGGCGGACCACCAGATACGTAATTGGTATGCAGTTGCAACCTGCAGCCCTCCGCTTTAGACGGTCAACACCCATTCAGAAGAGCGGAAGCGAAGGGGCCCACCAGGATTGTCGCTAGCTGAGGTCAAGTGGAGTGGAAAGTTGATGATCCCTGACGGTTCAGATTGGCTGGTCCTGAAGTGTCCGGTTGAGACTTTGGAGGGTGAGTGCAACATCGAGAATATAGAGGGCACATGGGACACAAGCATGGTTTTCGTAGACAGAGTCTTCCATCTTGTTTTCTTGTTTAGGATTGTTTGAAGGTTGAACTTCATCGCAGCGGACTCCGATGAGGCATCCCAAAGGGGATCGTCGGCCCGGTGCCGAATAGCTGGATCAGTCATCATCTCACATGACCGGGTCTTCCGAGGGGAGTTCGCGCTAATTCCGTCTTGGCCTAGCTTATCCTCTGATTCACTTATTCAGCATTGTAATATTCCCAACGAGGCCTCTCTCTCTCCTTCTGCATTCTCTTTTAACTCTAACTCTATCACTTCCCTCTGCCCATCCATACGAGGTTCATCGGTGGAATGTGATAAATTTCCATCCCACATCCTTGAGCTTGCTGATAAACTGTTTTTCATGGCTGATCTCCTTCGGATGGGGGCGCGAGGGGCCAAAGGGGTTCCCCTCCCTCCATGCAAGAAACTAACACCGCCCATCGTCGCAGGTTGTTCTGCACAAGGGATTGGATCTCCTTGATGGGTTTTGTTTCATATATTTCCCCGGTGGGTTCCTCGAGCCAACAAATTGCCCATCCCCTGCTTCACCTTTCACCGAATGATGGAGACCAGTTCGTCCCTCCGCATTGGACTCTAAGCGCCCTGACTGGATGAGCAGCAAATTTATCCTTTTTTCGTTATCTCCCCTCTAATTACAATTCACCCATCCTGTTCTATTTTTCTACGATCTCTTTGTTTTGTTTTGTTTTTATCTTTTTGGGCCGTTTTCTCATCCCTGTCTTCCTCGCTTGTCTGTCAATATATACTTACTTGCCAACGTGATCGAATCCCATGCTTGTGCCATTTCTGCCTCACCATCTGTTCCTGAAACGGCACAGTCGACGTGGGCCAAAAACGCCTTAGACACCTGTTGTCATGGCTTAGTCTGGTGATTGCCCCTCATAGATTCGAAGAAAAAACAATGCGATTGAATTAGCATGCTCACATTTCCCTTCTTTGATCATATTGTGAAGACCTTTCATTCGTTTTTCGTTGCTTAATCCCTTTCACAGTCATTCCTTGATTACTTTGTCGACTCGACGCTTAGACACCCCGGTCTACCGTGCAAACGCCTTGTGATATCTAGTCTTACAGCCCCCTTAGTTCTTCCTCATGCTGTGCAGCTTTTTCTGCCTTCTCCCTTCCTCGGTTTAGCTACGACATTTGTCACGTCCAAAGCCTCCTTCCGAACTAGGCGACATGTCAATGTCGAGCCCTGCGGTGATCTTTCATCATGGGCTACAATGTACCAAAGTCCACAAGAAATCGGCAGAAGTAACGCCGTCAACCACCTCCTTGCAAACCCTAACTTCTTCCCTGACTTCGTCGACATCTGATGTATTCGGTGAAACCTTGGCTCCCACACAACTGGTTGAGCCTTTGTTCAATAGCTTTGCCACTTCCAGCACATACGATATCAAGGTACCACCACCCGCTGGTGAAACAACTGCCTCGCAGACGTCACAAAAAGCGGATGTTGCACCGGTGACCGTCACTCCAACGGCGACAACGGCTGCTACGGTCATTACAGCCATTCTAAATAAACCGTCGTTAGCACCCGCCAGTTCTGTCCCGGATGAAGTAAATACAGACATCCGGCCATCTTCCCATGATACTATCTATGATGCCACCACAGTGTCATCCCACTCAACACCAACTTTCTCCTCTCCTTCATATAGCTCGACAATCCCTGTGCATACAACCATACCTCCGGTCAATGCCACCACCTCCTTTACATTAGTCTCAACAACCACCGGAAGCGTTCCTTCCCAGACTCATTCGTTTCGAGAAACTCCAGCGTCATCCGAGGACAACAATGACAGTGTCCCACTGCGTACCATCCTGGGCAGCGTACTGGGTGCAACGGCGTTTCTCGTCCTTGCACTTTTGATATGTCTTCTCATACTCCGTAACCGACGGAAATCGAAAGGCGGCCAAAGTGTCAGGGGCAGTGAAAAGCCGCTGCACGAAGGCCGCCAATCACCAGACTCCGCGACTGGCCTATACCACGATCACCGGTCCGCTGCCTCAAATGTGTCTGAGACTTCTTCAAACAGTTCACTGTACAATTTCATACCTAATGCACCACTAATATCCAGCTACGATGGCCACCATGGTTCTAACCAACAACACCAAAATCACTACTGCGATCCTTTCTCCGACTCGGATGAAATCCTACCGACATCGCGGGAAAACGCCTACCACATTAAAAACACAGTTCGATATCCGTTCCTCGATGACCATCAGCGCACAGGACGGGCCAGCTACCCTCGTCGGCCCGCATCTCTCCCTTTATCCTTCGCCTCCTCGGATAGCCATCGACGCCCTGGTATTCCCTTCATGCGGGACGAAGGATCCATGTACGGTAGCGATCGCAGCTTAGGCAGCACCATCATTCTTCCGGGGCGTAGCAGCTCCGGGAGTAGCCTCCGGCGGTTCAGCTACGGTGCATCGGCAGCCGAACTGGGACTCTATTCGCCAACCGAGCCAGTAACGCGAGCCAGTACACGCAGCGATCCCTTCGACTTAGAGATCCCTGCCAAGGCAATGGACCGGTATAGTACTTCCACTATCACCCGGGCTCAGGTATAAAAAGAATCGGAACACGGTAACACAAAACTGTCCCTCTTTCCACCGGCACCGATGGAACCTCGAAGCGAGCAACTTCTTTCTTCTCATTGCTCCCTCATCTTCCATTCCGAGGACTCTAATCAACGAAAATATATGTGATATGATATGAAACGTATGAGCCATGAATAAAATCCTGCAAAACACAGCAACCCGAAAATCAACTCAATGCATTGGGAAAAAAAAGAAAAAAAAATGGCGCACATGGCGAGACGCATACCATGACCCTGACTGACGCTTTCACTTCTCTTCTGTATTCTACCTTAGTTTACGATACGATTGCTGCAGTCCTAGCAGATGAGGAGTAATGGCCTCTGTACGAATAATGTATAAGTACTATTCAGCGATCTTATCTTTTTTGGTCTTATCTTTTTCATTTTGATGGAGCGTTCGGTCTTGTCTTCGATAGGCTGTATTAACATTAACAGAATTGAATCTCACCCAATATGAATATTTACCTAACCTAGCTTGGTGAAGCAACTGAATATAAAATCAAAAGTCCTCCTCTCCTGTCCATTATCAATTCCGATCGTAATTTAATATAGCGTTTGTTTGTTCTTTGATTCTTTCTTTCGCCAAAATATATATTAACTTGAACCATGTGTCTTCTATAAGATCGTGAGCAATCTACCCGGCATACGTCAACCATTGACAGAGATATATCGGCATCGGATAGTTACTTCGGACGCTATGCTCCACCGACAGTCAAAAATGAAAATGTCCACACATCCAGAAGTACTATGTCCTATGTCTCGCCAAATCTGAAGCCCCGATGAGAACGCCCTTTGATGCTGATTTGGTCAATCCAATGATCAACCCAAATCAAACTACGTCAAGTATCTACCGGGACTGTAGAATGCAAGAATGTAAGGGATTTTAAGAGATAGGCATCTTCTGAATTCGATCAACGATACGCGGTAGACATGTAGATTGTACGATATGCAACATTTAGACAAGCTACATAGAGCATCCAAGCAAACAGAGAGATTATTCCAGACGTTACGACATTAATATTTAGAACATGTGTAGCGCAGCGGTGACGGAGGACAGACAGCAGATAGAAAACATAGGGGGAGAGTGAAAGACAGGTGATAAAAACAACCGGTCGGAGAGGGGAGAAAAAAGGGACGAAGATTATTGAGGATTGGAACATCGGAGGGAGACGATGGAAGATGAAATAAAAAAAATTTCGAGATTTCGTATCACACAAAGCGCCATGCCATTTGTTTTGATTTAATAGGATGGGGATATTTTTCTTTTCCTTTTGCTGGGCATCCTCACTTTTTCATCTCTCAGAAGTTGGTATTATCAATCCGAGGAGAGAAAAAAGCCAAAAAAAGGGGAGGGTAAACGCTTTTTGCACGTCATCCCCCCTTGCTCTTTTCCCGAACGAACCCTTTTCCCCGATCCAGATTCTCCATATGACAAAAAAAAAAGACCCGTCCCGGATGAATCAAACCATCGAGCCAAAGCAGAAAAGGAAATCGGTCGACCGAGTTTCCGTTGCCTGATCGAGCGTTCCCAAGTTCATTCCCTGCTTCAACCTCCGCACCGCCGTCAAACGTCAACAAAGGAAATTTACTCCTGACCCTCGGCGAGAGCGTTGCGCTTGGCCTCCTGGCGCTCAGCCCGACGTTCACGGAGAGCCTTGTTGCGGGCACGCTTGGCGTCCATCTCCTCCTTGAGAGCACGCTCACGGGTGCGCTCGGCCTTAGCCTTCTGGATCTGTTGTGTGGAAAAAAAAAATAGATTAGTCCGACAATTCCTCATCAAATGAAAAGTGCGGCGTTGTAGGATTTCAGGTATGTTGTATCGAGCCACAAATCAATCAAAGACGAAGGCGGAACTTACGTGCTCAACGAGAGCACGCTTGTGCTTGAAGGTGTTACCCTTGCTCAGGTGGTAGAGCTCGTGGTAAAGGTGCTTGTCGATCTTGCCGGAGGCACGGTAGCGGACGAGCAAACGACGGAGAACACGCATGCGGCGCATCCACAGGACCTGGCTAAATTCCAGAAAACAAACCCATTAGCACATTGTGATTCCCTTCACCGTATGTTACGCAGATTGTTCCATGTCGATCGCATCTCGGTCGGTAATGTAATTGAGTCCCCCATATTGCGAGCGACCGAGACAACTCTTTCTTGTTTCTTCTTTCTATTCCTCCGCTGCGCATGGATCCTCGAAATCAAGAACTGGATGTTGTTTGAGCATACCTGGGCATACGGGCCTCCTTGGTACCCTTGCGCTTACCCAGGCCACGGTGTCTGCCGTCTCTGCGGGCCAGGTTGAGCTCACGGGCGCGAGCGCGGGAGTGCATGGTGACGGGCTTGCGGATGATGAGACCATCGCTGACAAGCTTGCGGATGGTCTGGCGAGAGTTGGCGTTGGAGATCTCGTTCATCTCATTGGGGTCAAGCCAAATCTTGCGCTTGCCGCAGCCCACCACGGAGGCGGCGAGGCGCTTCTGGGTGCGAAGGTTGACCCTATTTGTTCAGAGAAAAACCCGTCGGTCAGCAGGAGATCCTTAGGGATGGATGCGTGCATGGGGGGAGATAAGAGAGGGCGTAGCCCCACGAGGGCAAAAGAAAGGCCGGAACATGGGAACTGAAGCCATCGAAGGACAGGAGTTCCCCGGGTTGAACGAGATTCTGAATTTGGAGATAAAACTCACATCTTGAAGTCGGCGTATCGACGGTCGTTGGCGGATGATGTTCGTTGCACTCGTCGACTGGGAGAATTCCTACGGCTGAGGAGTTTGAGACTCGGGCGGCGGATTAGCTAAGCCACTGTGTCGCTAAGCGAGTCGCTCCACCTTAGGGTTTGTGCCCCGGCCCCGGGGCTTGGCGTAAGTTAACTAACTAACTAGTTAGTTAACTAGTTAGTTAGTTATGAGTCGAGATGAGTCATCCAACGTCCCTCGTCATGACGATATGAGATGACTGCATCGCACCAGCGCGGGGGAATGGAATTACCTTCTTTTACTTGCTTTGCACCCGCCGAGAAGAATCACAGTCTATCTCATGCTCTGCTTTTTTCCGCTGTGCCTCGGTCTCCCGATTGAGATTTCCTTAGACCAGGCCCAGTTATGGTCACGTGCTCCGGCATCTATCAAATTGTTTACTCCTTCTAGTTTAGCCGGGGCCAGTATAGGGCATAGTTTAATAGTGTAGATAATAGATAACGAGTCTAGGAAATCATAGAAAACTAACATCATGCATTGTTCATCACAAACTTTTAACTTCTTTTTAAATCCAATGTATAAACAAGAAAGAAAAAAGAAAACATGATTCCCTTCATGGAACAAAGGGGGTATAGATCTAGCTCATGCACGCTGGAGTAACAAAAACTACAATCATTCCTCGAACGAGGAGTCCCCAAGATCCACCTTTCCAATGCTCCACAATTCTTTCTCATCATCAGCCTCATCATTGGAGAGTCCCAATCCGCCTTGTCCACCTTCGGCTTCCTTGCGTTCCCGAGCTTGTCCTCCGAGACGAAGGGCAACCCGCTTGAAGTAGTCCGACATGCTGCGCTTCGGGCCTGGCGGGAGTTCGGACCCAGGTCCTGCCATGTACTTATCAAACACGGCACCTTCGGAGTCGATGACTGAGAAAATGGCCAGGAAGGCGGACTCCGCAGCCAATTTGACGGGAATCACGACGTCGCGAACGCTGGCGAAAACGGGCGGTGCGAGCAGCGCCAGGTGGGGTCTAGTCATCTCCGGGTGGAGTCGACTGACCGTACGGAGAACCACCAGGGCCAAGCGCCGGGTGTCGGAAGACGTGCCTGGTTGGATGCAGGGAGCCAGGGCTTCGAAGATGGCCTTGGTGCTCTCGAAGTTGCGATGTTCATCTTCCACCAACAAGTACTTGCCAGCCGCGAGGACAGTGTTGTCGGCGATGAAGGGCTATCCAATATTAGTCAAAAAAAAGTTCATGAGTGTAGGGATGGGACGCCACTTACATCCTTATGCGTGACACCCTGGCAAATAATCGAGTGCGTTTCCGAGGAGAATTGTTCCGTCAGAGACAACGGAGACTCGACGAGCAGTGCATTTAGCCCCAGGACCGAGCCATGCGACATGTGCGTCGTGAGCACGCGACTCCTAGAACGGGGAGATGAGTAAACAAAGAACCGGTACTAAGGCGAGCTTTCTAAGGTGGTAACATACTTGATAAGAGGTCCTGCCGTGGCCGCAGGAAGAACCTTGACGAGCGCTCCCAACAACTTGGCGTTGGTAATAGCAACAGTGTCTGTGAAATAATTAGAAAAGAACAGGTAGTACCACTACCGGACGCAATGAACATACCCGTCTGGTCGCTTGCATCGTCGTCAATAAGAGAGAGGATGGAGTTCTTGGAAACATCACTCATATTGGCACCAGCTTTGCCGACAACCTCTTGAAGGGCCTTCATCATTGCGTTCTTCACGCCGATGTCGGGGGTCTTCGTTCCAGCGATGAGCTCTGCAATCAGAGGATCGACCCTCGGGGTAAATGTGATCAAGATTCCAAGACCCTTGGCTGCACGGTTGCGCAGAGTCTCACTAGTCGAGTCTGCCAGACCACGGGCAAATGTTCTCTGAAGCTGGGGCAGGAAGGGCTTGACGGCCAGCGGAATCTTCTCCAGAAGTTTGTTGAGGGTATGGAAAATGGCACCTTAATAGACCCATTAGCATCATACTAAGTATACAAACCAGTGAGAAACTTACACTTGATGTCAACCGAGCGTTCAGAAACGACACGAATCAAAGGACCAGTAATCTGGGTCACAAATAGCTTCAAGGAAGCCGCAGCGGTACGGTCGACAATGTCGCCAATGGCGAGAGCTGCCTGCGTACGCTGGTCGACAGTACCGTTGAGGAGGCCCTGCAAGAAGATAGGCAGGATGGCAGTGATACCCTTTGGCAAGCTGAATCCAGGGAGATCCGCCCCAGGGACACCGACTCCCCGCAGGACTTGACGCGTAGGAACAACAAGAACCTCCATTTCCTCTTTGCGCATGTGAGAAGTGAGTCCGCTAAGAGCAGTCCAAGCAGCCTTGACGACATCCTTATCGCTGTCATCGAATGAGATGAGCAAGACACGGATCAAGTCGGGGTAGTATCTCGAGAAATCGATGGAAGCGCCGGAGAAGAACTTGTTCATGTGGAGCGCTGCATTGGCGCGACGGCGGTGATCATCGTGTTTCAGGAGCGTCAGCATGACGTTGATCACCACATTGAGACCGTCAAACTCGTCCACAGAAACCAAGACGGTGTCAAACGCACTGCTCAGTTCCTCGCGATGAGAATCGTCGGTGGTTGATATGATGTTGTCCATTAGCGAGTTCAGAATAGTTGGCAGTCTGCGAGTCATGGCGGAACCGGCCACTTCAGCCAGCGAGGCCAAAGCCCTGGCGTTGAATGACGAGATGGGCGCGGTGAGCAGAGTCGGGATTAGGTTGGGCAGGATAATATTAGCCCGGGTCTGCTCGGTGAGAAGCGTCAGGAGCGCCGATAGCGCTTGCTCAGCATCCTCATCGTTTCTCAGCAGGAGGAGAAGATGAGGCAGAACTTGGTCGACAGCCTTCTTGCCCAGGATTTGCTGCAAAGCGTCAAAGGCCTCTGCGGCAGCCTCACGAACGTCCTCGTCATGGTCCACCAAAGCCACCCGGACAGTGGAGATGAGCACCTTCTCGTAGTCCTCGAGAGCGTCGACCGAAGCGGCAGTAATGAGCTCACGAAGGGCAATGCAAATACCTTGCTTGACATCAACATCGGGCGATGTCCGCAGACCCTCTTCGAGAGTAGGCAGCAAGGTCGAGAGAACAGATTCTCCGGCCTTCTTAATCAGGTCACCCAGAGCATTGCTAGCAATGACCTTCTGCTCCATGTTCGAGGAGCCAAGGCGACGGATGATGAGCTGAGACAGAGTGCCCACCATCTCCTTGAGCGTCTTGGGAGAAGCAACAAGCGACTTCCAAACAGCCATGGCTGCGCTCTTGACCATACCCGAAGTATCGCAGCGACAAATGAACAGAGCAGACAAGACCTTGTTTCTCCTTTCCTCTCCAAGAACCTCTAGCAGGGATTGTCCGGCCTGGGCGATTTCTTCGACCTCTTCTTCGTCGTCGGCCTTGGCCGTGATACCCGTGATGCTGAAGAGAAGATCACCCACCAGCTCGACGGAACTCAACCTGATACGGTAACTGTCGTCCGCAAGACCGCGCTCCAGCTCCGGAAGAAGCAAGTCGATAGCCTTCGAAGAGAAGTTCTTGACAAGCAAGCGACCTGCCCTAAGAGAGGTCTCGCGAATCGACTCAATATCATCAGCCAGACCAGCAAGAATGGGTGGGATGATCTTGCTGAGGTAAGTGGCGAAGCTGTTTCCGAAGCAGGCCGGAAGGAAGATGAAGAGGGTCATGAAACCTTCACGGACAGCAGGTTTGGAGCTGGAAACATTCTGCAAGATCGTAGGCAGGGTCTCTTCGAGTCTCGTAGTTCCCAATCCGGCCAAGACTTCCGAAAGGGCTTGAGCAGATCCCAGTCTGTCACCAGCGCCGGTATCCGACTTGAGCGTAGACATAAGGTTGGGAATGAGGTCGGGAAGAGCGTCTTCTCCGAGCTTCTCGACCAGGGAACCGAGAGCCTTGGACGCGGTCGCACGAGTGGTGGGGACAGGATCGACAATGGCCAGCTGCAAACCGGAAACGATAATTGGCAGATGCGTGATGAGATCCTTACGCTCACTGAGATGGGCCAAACTGCCGATGATTTGTGCGGACTTCCGCTTGGTCGTCGACCGGTCTCCAAGACCACGCTCAAGGATACGGACAACCAGCGCCAAAGAGGGAGCATCCAGGTAATGAACGAAGGAAACCTTGATGAGCGAATCCAGAGCCTCGTCTGTGAACTTGGTGGGGTCACTCAGAGCCTTCAAGAGCACACTGACCAAGCTCTTCACCTCTGGGTTGCTAATGACCTCACCGAATCTTTGAAGACTTCGGTTAGCGGCATTGCGTACTTCCTTGTGAGTGTCATTGAGAACAACCGTCAGCGGAGGAATAATGGCCGGCAGACTTGCCGCCAGCTGTTGCGGGTCCAGATAGGCCATGGCTCCGAGGAGGTCACAGGCTCCCTTTTGACTTCGCCATTGCGTGTCATCGAGACCGTCGAGCAGGGTGGGAAGGATCTTCTTGACACCATAGGAACTGAGATTGGCGAAACAAGCCTTAGCTGCGTCAAGGCAAGCATCACGGACGTCGGCGTTAGGGTCACCGAAGCCGGCCAGAAGTTGCGGGACAATCTGGATCACATATGGTTCAAAGATGCGACCAAGGATAGTCGCAAAAAGCTCGTAAGCCAACAGGGCACCTTGTCTCTGGTGTGGTTCCTTCTTGTTGTCCGCGGCTGCGCGAAGGTGGGACATGACCTGGAACTCGCGAAGGGTAGAGATACCCTTACCGCTGACGATACCACCAAGACCATAGGCGGCACCGCGTTGTGTGGCATACTTCTTCGACTGCAGGAGTTGATCCAGCATTTCCTGAACGTATCCTGCGCTTCGGGAGCCAGAAAGACGGATAAGAGGCGGAAGACATGTGGAAGCAGCGGCCTGCACACTTTCCGAAGGTGTTGGGAGAGTGGCGAGAAGTTTCTGAATAACGGTCTGCAAACGAGGATCATCGGCCTTGAGATGCTGGGCAATAGATCCGTACAAGACCACCACTGCTTCGTTCAGCAGGTCAGAAGTTTCACTTCCCTTGTCTGATGTCTCCAATGTAGTCTCCAAGAGAATCATCAACTCTTCAACCTTCTGCTGGCCGCGCGCAGCAATCACAGATTGACCGGCCTCGGCCATTTGAGTCCTGACCACACCGCTGCGGTCGATCAGAGGACCCCTTTCAATCAAGAATCGGAGGAAAGAAACAATATGATCGCCCTCAAACCTAGGGGTCATTGCACTGAATGCAAGAGCAATGCCGCTGCGGAATTCCCAATGGTCTGTCAAGTCCATCTTCTTGGGCATTCCGTATGCGTCCTTCTCGGGTGCTTTGGGCCTGGCCTCGATTTCATACTTGGCTTGCAGCTCGGAAACAATATCGCCAAACACGGAAGGGTTCGATTCAATGGCATGTGCCAGCGCACGAGCTGCAGCACCTCTGAGCTGTGCGTCCTTGGAACCGAGGTATGGAATAATCTTCCCGTACGTGGAGTCATCGACCTCCAATGCATTATCTTCCCATATTGTTTCCGCAAGTTCGGCATTCTCTTCCACTTGGTCGTGGCACTCCAACCAGATTTGTTCGTAGAAATCGAGGTCGGTCAAATCAATCTCAGCATCGATAGCCTGCAAGAAGGATGTCCGAACCGACACATCCGAGACGATGGTGCCCTTGAGGAGAACATCGAGCTCTTCTTTGGCAAGGTTGGGCGAGATGCATCTGCACAGATCGAACAGAGTATCCTTGATCAACTTGTAATGAGTAGTGTACTTCTGCATCGAGGTGAGCAAGTGCTCCAGCACCGCAACGCGAGGAAGACGTTCATCACCGAACGAGCCGGAATGGAAAGACAGGAATTCAAGAGCAAGCAGCACTTGTTCTCCCTCTTGCTCCGCGTCCTGCTCGTCAACCCCATTTTGGGTAATGATGGCAAAAATTAGCGGAAGGAGATAGGCCAAAGATGAGATGTCGAAGGGGCGTTGTTCGGAAGCGAAGCGCAAACGGTAGAGAATTCTCGTTACAAGTTGTCCCAGAGGCTCTATTTCCATCTCAGGAGGCAGGTTGCTTTTTCCCAGAGCTCGCAAGGTAGCAACACCGACGAAAGTGCGCAACGGGCCCAATCGGGTAGATACCTTTTCGGAACATTTGACGTATGTCTTGGAAATGGTGTCGCCGGTGATTAGACCAGCACCAGCCTCCGAGGCGGCCAGCAAGGAGCTCACGGCGGCATTGATCCAACCATCAGCATCAACGGCAGGGCCATCCGCGAGGCCTTGAGTGATGCCGGCACCCCTCTCGATTCTCTTGACCTCCTGAAGAACCTCCTCGCGGATTTTAGACTCCTTTGCGAGCTGGGCCTTAACCTTAGCCTGCTCGTCTACGGTGAGCTTCTTCGGTTTCTCGCCCTTCTTTGCAGCCAACTGCGAGCGCAGCTCTTCCTCCCACTTGAGGATGTCGTAGTCCTTGGTGTTCTTGTCAAAGGCAGGCTGTTTAGATTTGGTGCTCAAGACATCGACAAACATAGTGCCCTCAGGAGTACGGGCGATAGCCGCGTCGGTCGGTGTCAACTTAGAAAGTCGGGAAGAATCCAAATCGATCTGGATCTGAGAAACAAGCTGAGGGACCATAGTGTCAGGAGCCACAAATGCCAAGTCTCCGGCAGCAGCCCACACAGCAGCATCGATTTCAGGGATTTTGGATTGAACAGGATCCTGTAGGTAGAAAATTTAGCAAAAGAGGAGTTTAAGACAGGAAGGATATGAGGAGGCCGTACCGCTTGAACTTGGTTTAACTGCTTCATGCATTCCTCTGAGAACTCACGAACAAGGTTCCCGGGGTCCGTTCCGGTGCGTAGACACAAGGCAATCCATGAAACATTCGGGATCAGTTCTGGCCGGCAAAGGATGAGAAGTTTGACAAGCTGGCCTTTCAGTTCAGGGGTTACTTTTTCCAACTCGGGCACACTGGATGCGCTCGGGCAGAGGGCCTTCGCAATGAGGTGGAGGAACCGTTCGCTTTCTGGACCCGCGGAAACTGGGGCAGATTCTTTCTCGGCGGTTCTAAAGGAAAGAATCCAAGCCCATAGAGCATCTATCATGACACGGCTAATCAGCCCGATGTTCTTGAGATGGACCTCCGACAATGTACGAGCGGAGCTCTCTCGGAAGTTTGTGTGAAGACCGGGCGAAGTAATAGTGAAGATAAACGCCTGTCCCCAAGCAACCTTAGCGGCATCTTCGGCGCCCTCGAATTTCGAGCTGGATGCGATGGCAGCCAGCGTCCTGACGGCCCATTGAGTCTCAGCTTGTGAGGTCAACTTAGAGTAGGCTCTAGGGTTCAAAAGGAACGAGGGCTTGGGGCTGAGCACGAGCGATTGGGTCACTACGGTGTCCCACGCAGCCTGGTCAAAGTCCTGCACAGCAGCCAAGTGCCCGGCAAGCGCCAGAAAGACGTAAGCTGATGATAGGGCGCCGCTCTGAGCCGATGGCAAGGGATTAGAAGAGACTTCAGTGAACAATTCCTTCATCTTGTTGAGGAATTTAGTCACGAGCCAGGCCACCTCAGGATTGACTAGATTGGCAGGATCGGCGTTCCAGAAGACCTCGCCAACATTGAGCTGCCACAATTTGCGGAATGGGATTCGCTTTTCCGCAGATCCCTTGACAATGGTGTTGACGACGTCATCGCTGACCTTGACATTCGATTTGACAAGAACAGCCAGGTGGATAGAGAACGCTTTGATTTCTTGTTCCAATGCAACCTCATTGGACTCACGCGTAAACACGGGAACGAGTCCCTGGACCACATCCTTGGAGAGACTGACCGAGGGTAGGACAGCCGAGAGCGATTGAGCATATGCGGCACGGTGCTCGGGATTAGTGATTTTTTGGGTCTTCAGAGGACCGATAACCTCGCTCGCGATATTGAGAAGCAAGCCCTCAGCCTTGGATCGAGAGAGTAACGATTCGAAGGATTGGACAGCGCCTTGTCTGATGGCCGGGTTGTTCGACTTCATGCTGGCAAGAAGGTGCTTCAGTAGCCGGGATTGCAGGACCTCCGAGAGATCAACGTCTTCCGGCAGCGCGGAGCAAAGCGACGGTACCAGACCGCTGAAAACCACCTCCGGGGCTCGCAGGATGGCCTTCTCCAAAGGCGGGATGATCTCGGACACCACGTCATCATAGGATACGAATGCGACGAAGAAGTCGAATAGGCCGTTGGCAATATGGCCTGGGGGAACAGTCTTGGATCCGACAAGTTCCTTGACATAGAACGCGACAATGGCCTTCTTTTCCTCCTCCAGCACAGCCTTCTTCCCTGGCAGACGGGCGCAAACTCCGGAGATGACCCCAAGAAAGGGCGCATTCTTCTGTCCCGCGGTGGAATCGCTGGTCAATCGGCGGACGGATTCACGAATGGCATCGTCACCTCGGGTTGGCGATGAGAAAACGGCTCGTAGAGCGCGTCGGGTGACTCTAAGCGCGGATTGCTTTACGGCGGATTTGGGGCCGGCGGAAAGGCAGGTTTCCAGAGCCTTGGCGTCCACGGCGATGAGATCCAACACGACAGGAAGCGGCGTCTCGGAATCGGTTTTGAAGTTCTGGAGCAAGATCGAGCACCATTCTAGTAGCACGAAGGCGGAACTGGCCGCCAATCCGGTCTTGGACGATTCAATTTGCAACTTCTGGGTGAGAAGCTTGAGAAGGTCGGACGACACTGGGTCCACCAGAAGCGAGCGGAGACATTGCTGAACGGCCTGTCGGGACGCACGGTCGACGTAGAGAGGATAAGTCTTGAACAGAAGTTCGATGAGAGGCTCACGAATTGTTTGAGGGAGATCGGAACCTGTGAGAGCAGCCAACGGTGAGAATTGGGGATGGAATGCGAGAGGGAGGGAGGGAGAGAAAGCGAGGGAGGGGTTCCAGGCGGCGCCATGCCACTCTTACCAATTCGATCGCGCAGGTCCTGGAGAGCACGAATTCTGCGAGAAGTCGAACTCGTGAAGAGAACGAGATGCAGAGTCTCCAGGTCCCCTGCCTTTACTTGATCCCATGGAAAGTCGTCCATGTTTGGGCCTGGAGCATGTCGGGACGGGAGAATGGAGTTGGGCCTGCGGTCGATGATGTTGTCATAAAAGTTTTCGGCGTTGTGGGGAGAGCTCGCCGCCCAATAATCAAGGCCTCTTACTCTCTCTCTCTCTCTTTCTCACTCGCTCCTCTCCGACCTTCATTCAATTTCCTTTTCCACGATTTCTTTCAACTTTGGTGTTCTGCAAAAGACATAGACTTACATTTGTGTTGATTTCTCTTTTTTTCTTCTGTTATTTTCTCTTTTTCTCTTTATTCCCCTCTCTCCCTCTCGTATCTTTTCTGCATTTATACCCCCGCCTCCGCCCCCCAGTGATTCATCACCCACTATGCCGCCAAATAACAAGAAAAAGAAGAAGCCCGCCTCTAACCCCGCAAGAGGGTTCGCAACAGTCTCGGTGCCTTCGAAACCAAAGCCGATCGCCTCTACTGACTCTACAGCTCCTACAACGGCCGCCGAATCGAAGTCGGTTTCGGAGAGTGATCGACCTACCCCCGCGGAGCCCAGCCAACCTGCGCCCGCGACGCAAGACACTTCTTCGCTGCAGAATTATTCCCCCGAGGAGCTAGAAAAGCATCTGGAGGATGCGGAGCTACAAATACTGGTGGATAAATACGCAGCGAAATGCAAGAATGACGCCGCCCGCCAAGTCACCAAACTGGAAACCGAGCGAAGAGTTCTCCGCCAACAGGCCGTATTATTAAACCTTCTAGAATGGCTCCCTAGGGATATACTGGACTCCATATTAGGTCTCGTCGAGATGGAAGAGCGCGAACTTAGTCCCTTGCCGGGTCGCGATCCGAATGGCCTGAAAAAGGCCAGCTCGGAAGAAGAGCTATACGGGAGAGTCTGGACTCTAAAGGAGACCCTACTGAAACTTGGATTCCCCGAGGAAAGAGTAGAAGAGGTTTTAAAGCACCTTTTGCTTTATTTTGCCGGTAATTTTGCCTATGCCAATAGGGACATGGTGTGTAATCTGGACGAGGCGTTGGACTGGCTCGCCATGCACTGCAAACTGAAGGAACTACCGTCCTATTTACAGACGACCACGCAGCTGCGCAAAGATGAAAAGAATATCTCTTGGATAACCGGTAACTCTTTCAAGTGCTTCGTATCGTGTGCGGACTCGGAATAACTAATCGACACTAGATCGTGAGCCAGCACAATCCCCGGTCCCCAAAGTAACTCAGGATAAAAGCAAAGCCAAGCCGGCGAAAAGCGAAAATAGGGAATCAATTCCCTCGAGTCCTTATGACTCGGATAGTTCTTTGGATCCCGATACCCTGATGCCCAAGTTTTTGGATTTGCAAACTAAATTATATGGCCTGCAGCCTGATCTCTTCGACAAACCCAAAAGAGGGAAGAAATCAGGCCGAGAGGCCACCGACTCTGACGGTGAAAACCCGCAAGTAATAAGGTTGCAGCGTAAAATTGCCAGCATTGAAAATGATGTACTTTTTGACCGCGCCGAGGCTGAATATCGGTGGAGGGAGAAGTTGGACGACCTTCGCAAAGAGGCTGCCTTTTCCCGACAAATGGAGCCCGAAAAGAAAACTTCTCCAGATGCCAACGGCGATAAAGAGGAGAAGTCAGAGCAAGCCTTGCCTCCAAAAGAGGACATCGATGATGCTGCAGATCTTCTAGGTGACATGTTCCAGGGTGAAGAACCGATTCTGGAAACCGGTGTGATCACCGAAGAACTCAACAAAGCCGCTGTGACAATCCGTGACTTTGGCAAATGGACAGGCTTAAATCCTCGTCGTGTGTTAGAGGAGACTTGCAGGGCAAGGTATGGTCATGGGTCTCCCTCTTTCGTAGCTCTTGCATGAGCCCGTCTAATAGCTGTTGCTATTCTTTTAGGGATTCTGGGTCCACTGTTACATACAAAGACTTTTCCCCTTCGTCACATACCAACCGCAGGGCAGTTGAGGTGCGGTGGTCCAAGCCTCAGGACCGTCCCTTCCAGTTTGAATGGGATGCAGTTACTCACAAGTCAAGCCCATGGGCCACCTTCGTGTCAATGGACAACCTGGCGACACCGACACCGCAGCAGGCAGAAGCATTCGTCTCAACGTTAGCTCTTTTCATTCTTTTCCCACAGAGCTCAAAGGAAGGGAAATCATACCTGCGCCTTCCAGCCGTATGGAGAGACCTGTGGACTGAATTTGCAACTGCAAAGAAGGTTCAAGAGGACGATCTGGATAAGACGGCCGTGAAGAGCTTGAAGAAGTTGATACAAGAAAACCACGGGAGCTTCGAAGATGATGTCGTCTTATTGGACAATTTCCGCAGAAGAAATGGAACTCCAAACAGAATGGAATCTTCTGCCAAGTCATCTGGTGGCAAGGAATCGTCGAACACCCAGTATCAACTACTGCAGAGTATCTGGGCAGAAAAGTCATCGACACCTTCTTTCCAGCATATGGCCCTAGGAAGAATGAACCTGCCGATCTGGAATTTCAAAGACGAAATACTCAGTACACTAGATACTCATCGTGCGCTCATCATCTGCAGTGAAACGGGTAGCGGAAAAAGTACGCAGATCCCGTCCTTCATTCTTGAAGACGAAATGCAGCGAGGCCGTCCTTGTAAGATTTTTGTCACAGAACCCCGAAGGATCTCTGCTATCTCTTTGGCTCGAAGAGTCAGCGAAGAACTGGGTGAGAGCAAGAATGACGTGGGAACGTCCCGCTCTCTCATTGGTTTTGCGGTCAGGCTGGAGAGCAAAGTCAGCCAATCTACGAGATTAGTCTTTGCGTATGCTTCCCCATCATCCCCGTCTCTCTGTTTTTCTCTATAAGAAGCGGACGCTAATATTCATCAGGACAACCGGAGTTGTGGTACGAATGCTAGAGCGCCCCGATGATTTCCAAGATATCACCCATGTCGTACTTGATGAAGTTCATGAACGTACGATCGATAGTGACTTCCTTCTCATCGTTCTCAGGCGGTTGATGCAGAAAAGACCGGAGTTGAAACTAATCCTGATGTCGGCTACCCTCGAGGCCCAACGCTTCTCCACCTACCTTGGGGGCGTTCCTGTGATGAATATTCCAGGTCGGACTTTCCCAGTGGAAATGAAGTTCCTGGAAGATGCCGTTGAGATGACAAATTACCGCCTGGCGGAGCACGATTCAAACGCCTTGGTGGATGAGGATACCGACGAAATGGCCGGCGAAAATGCCCAGGGTGATTCGACAGGTGGCCTACAAGCCGCTCTTGAAGGATACTCCAAGCAAACACGCGAAACGATCCTCAATTTTGACGAGTATCGCCTCGACTATCAGTTGATCAGAAAACTACTCATCAAGCTTGCGACGAGTCCAGAAATGGAGCACTACAGTAAAGCCATACTGATTTTCATGCCTGGTATGGCAGAAATCCGGCGCTTGAATGATGAGATTTTGTCGGAACCTGAGTTCCAGAAGGGGTGGATTGTCCACGCACTCCACTCATCCATCGCCAGTGAAGATCAAGAGAAAGCGTTCAATGTGCCACCGCCGGGTACGAGAAAGATTGTGATTGCCACCAACATCGCAGAAACTGGTGCGTTTCTCCCATCCATAACGAAGTGTAGTCATTAACAATGCCTAGGTATCACGATTCCGGACATCACTGCTGTCATCGATGCAGGTAAAGAAAAGACTATGCGGTAAGTGAACTAACTCTTTTGCACCCTCCGGTGATGCCCGTTACTAACAAAAGCTGTTAGCTTTGACGAGAGACGGCAGCTTTCGCGGCTGGTAGAGGCTTTTATTTCCCGAGCGAACGCGAAGCAAAGGCGTGGAAGAGCTGGACGTGTCCAAAATGGAATCTGCTTCCATTTGTTCACAAAGTACAGACATGAAAAATCGGTATGGCCTCTTTCACTCGGAGGTTGGACCCCAATGCTGACGATCTGTAGCTCGCTGAGCAACAAACACCCGAGATGCTTCGGTTATCCTTGCAAGATCTCGTGTTGCGAGTCAAGATTTGCAAGTTGGGTGAGGTGGAGCAAACTCTTCTCGAAGCACTCGACCCGCCTTCATCGAAGAACATCCGCCGAGCAATCGACTCCCTGAAGGAGGTCAAGGCGCTCACGAACGCGGAAAATCTCACGCCTTTAGGAATGCAGCTTGCGAAGCTACCGCTGGACGTCTTCCTTGGAAAACTGATTATCCATGGCGCGTTCTTCAAATGCCTAGACGCGTCTCTCAGCATTGCCGCTATCCTTTCCTCCAAATCACCTTTTGTGAACACAATGGGCTCGAATACCCAAAAAGACCTAGCGAGACTCTCGTTCAGGAAAGGTGATAGACAACCGATGCTTTTTATTGCTCGCACAAGCTGACTGTTGCAGGCGACTCTGATCTTCTGACTGTGTACAATGCCTACTGCGCCTGGAAACGCACGAAGAGCACACCCGGCGTTAACGAATTCTCATTCTGCCGAAAGAATTTCCTCAGCCCTCAAACACTATTGAACATTGAGGATATCAAGATGCAACTTGTAGTGTCAATTGCAGACGCAGGCCTATTGAACCTCGATCCTTCCCAAAAGGCGGCCTTGAACAGGTATGTCGGCTTGCCAACTTCCAATGCCTGTCCCGCACCTAACATCATAAAAGAGCTCGATATGGCGGTCGCCAGCGCCAATTCTTCATCATCCCCGAAGAATACGACGTGAACAGCACTAACGACGTAATTGTCAACTCTGTCATCACCTGGAGTTTCTATCCAAAGCTACTCACCCGCGAGGGCAAAGGGTGGCGGAATGTGGCCAACAATCAGTCGGTAACGCTGCATCCCACCTCGGTGAACAAGCAATCCGATCCTGCCATCAAATGGCTCTCATATTACCACATCATGCAGGGGCGCAACCGAAACTACAACGCCTTCGAAACCAATGCGGTAGACGACTTTGCCATTGCCTTGCTGTGTGGCGAGCCCGAGTTCAAGGTATGTTCGAGAGTCGGCAACCGCATTAACCACCGCAAATCTAACGAATCCTCCGTGACAGATGTACTCCGGCGTTATCTCCATCGATGCCAACCGGATACGATTCAGCGTTCGAGACTGGAAGTCGATGCTGGCACTCAAGGTTCTCAGCGCTCGTATCCGAGACATCTTATCTGGGACGTTCCGCGACCCGCAGAAAGTGCTGTCGTACAAGCAACAGCAGTGGATCGATATCTGGAACCAGATATTCTCGCAAGCGGGAAAGCATAACGCATAAAACGAACGGAAGCGTGTTTTTCAGCTTTCTTTTTTTTTTTTTTTTTTTTTTTCTTATCCTTTTTCAGTTCTATAAACTTGATGTGTTTCATGAGGTTTGGTTTTTGGCTGGCTGGCTGGCAGGACGGATTAATGTTGGGATGAGAAAAGAGGTGTCAGGGTGAAAGGGCAAAAAAGCATATGATTCACCTGTACATGATAGACTTGTTTGGTTTGCTTTGTTGCGCTTGTCGATAGCATATCTTTGGATAAGCGAGTCCTTTGTACTGGACAGGGGACTACGGGTTCTGTCAATGCCCTGTGATGAAGTCTATACCGATATGAAGAATATATCAAACATTGCACATTCAGCGATTACATACTCGTCTACTTACTACAGTGTTTATACTTTGTACACCAAACATGTGTCATCACCTCCGCTGCAGTGTATACGTCCCGATTGGGCAATGCCAACCCTCGTGACCGGGAGGGGTGCAGAAGCGCCGACGTCAAGATAAACATAGAACCAAAGCACTCCCCCTCATCTCCCTATCTCAATCAACAGAACCTGGCCTCCCACTTCCTCCATCATCATGTCAGCAGCACCCGCAATCTACCCAAGCCTTAACGGCAAAACCGTCGTCATCTCCGGCGGAGCAGAAGGAATCGGCGCTGCGACCGTCGAGCGTTTTGCATTACAAGGCAGTAAAGTGATCCTCCTCGATATCGCACAAGAGGCAGCCCAAAGCACAATCAACAAGGTCATGGAACTGACCAAAGAGGCTGAGGCACGCGGCGGCCCTTCGATTCACCCGCCGATCTTTTACCACTGCGACGTGTTGGATCTTTTCCGGCTGCAAGTGATATCCGCAAAGATCCTGGATCTGCACGGTCCGGTGCACGTCTTGGTCAACAACGCCGCCGCAACGGGCAGCAGTGCACGTCTTACTACGCCACAGGTCACGTTCAAGGACTGGGACTTCAACGTCAATACTAATCTCCGACATGTGTTCTTCCTCTCCCAGGCCTTTATCCCGGGTATGAAACAGTCTGGCGGAGGGAGTATTATCAACTTGGGATCCATCTCCTGGCGTATCCCGGCCGCTGGTCAGCCGGTCTACGCAGCCTGCAAAGCGGCGATTATGGGTCTCACGCGCGTGCATAGCAAAGAGTTCGGTCCTGACAATATTAGGATTAACAGTGTCATGCCGGGCGCTATTGCGACGGAGAGACAGATAAGGGATGTCTTGACGCCGGAGTATCGCGCGGAGGTATTTCAGAATCAGAGCCTGAAACGGGATCTGGCTCCGGAGGAGGTAGCCAAGGTGATTGTCTTCTTGGGAAGTGATGAGGCGAGCGGCATCACGGGAAGCTCGTATGTTGTCGATGGTGGTTGGGTTAGCGATCCCTGATCTATGTATCAAGGCGCTTGTCATTCTGGGTCGAAGGAATAGTCAGTGGCTATCTCGTCTGCTTGGGAATTTGAATGTTTCATGGGGACTGGATTTAGCAAGTTATTATTAACAATGTGTCATAAATTCATTGGTCTGCTTTCATGGATGGGACATTAGTTCTATTTCATGTCAAGTCAAGGGCCTCGCTTACACGATTCCAACGAATGCACATCTACTTCCACGGAAAATATAGGCGGGTTGCAGAATGACTGAACCAAGCTCGTCTGTTTTGGATTTTGCGTATAGCCCATCCTGCCAATGGCATTTCAACCTCCCATTATCCGGCGATTTGGAATGTGGAGGATTATGGTACTTGCTGGCAGCCTAATAAACGCTCTCTATCTATCACCACGATACTTGCGCAAACTAAAGACCGGCAAGTCATTCATTGTGCACGTGATTGATCACTAGAGCAGCCAGCCCTAAGCAGGTTTTATCTAGCCATAGATAGGCACACCACTGATAAGGACTAATTGTGTACTGCACTGTGGTAGAAACGCTCACTAAACAAGCCCCTGAAACTCTCATCGAAGCGGTAGCATCCCAAAGACGAGAGCTCCAGTGGCTCTAGAGAATAAGGTTTGTATAAGAACATGTGGTATACACAGTGTACGTACATACTACACTGGTATGGCTATCCAGATGGATAGCTACATGCTCCGAGATGCAGGAACAATGTCACCCGGGGTGCGTGCACAGCTGCTGGGACTCGAACAATCTGCTCGTCTCGGATTTCCTTGGGACTCACGAGATCTCTGTCCGACGGTAGGAAGGCAGCTGGCATGAACATATAGATACGAATCAGCTAGGGGATTGGGGAGTGGCTTGGCGGCCTGTTTTGTTATAATATATAGGGATATAGATTGTGGTATGTCAATGTCAGTTCCCTCTCGACCACCTACCACAGCAGCAGCACATATCCCAGAGCCAACACCGTACGTATTTTCCCTTACATGTCTAGGTAAGCAGATACGTAGGCAGGCAAGAAGACAGGTAGGTAGGTAGGTAGGATAAAATTCTTAACGACGTGGTAGTACGTACTACATGTACCACCTGAAAAAGCCGACACAGACATACAGGCCGGTACACACCGCACACCATTGCAAGATAACCAACGCAACCAGGTTCAGTCCAGGTCAATTCCATATTTCTTTCCCTCCCCTTGCAAACAAACCATCCGACCCTAACAATGGATGCAATGGAGTACAATGAACAATTAATTGAATTGAATTGGCCTAGGTATTCGGTTTCGGTTCGGATGATGATGACGACGACAACAACAATAATGGGCCACCACACCACATCGAATTTGCCATCTCGGTTTTCGATTTGGTTCTTCCCTGCTGGCCCCAGCCCCGTTTAGACCCGTCTGCATGCCTCCAGCTACTTGGCCAGTACAGTACATCCGGAATACGTGCGGTGGCTACCTAATTAGCTTGTCGGATGCGTGGAAAGTTTAAGCCGATTGAGACCGCCATCTGGAACCAGTAGAAGAAGGACAGAAAAGGCAGGGGGGAAGAAAAGAGAAAAAAAAAAAAAAAAAAAGAAAGAAAGAAAGAAAGAAAAAAGAAAAAGACAGAAAGGCACATGACGAAGAGCTCAGGTGACACGACATTCCACAGACCCGATCAAGGGGGGAAATGGAAGGGTGGTGGTTTTACCGAATCGAAGGTGTGCATGCATTGTATGTATGTGCTTGTTCGGTATTCTGTATGTATGCCGTGGGGGGGGGGGGGGGGGGGGGGGGGGGGGGGGGGGGGGGGGGGGGGGGGGGGGGGGGGGGGGGGGGGGGGGGGG
>NW_026515999.1:0-29242 GCF_023601865.1 Aspergillus affinis | reverse complement strand
CCATCACCCTTGCGCCGGTTTTCAAATGTTGCTTTTCGGGAAATTTTATATTCAATTTGGTTGTTTCTTTTCATTTTTTTTTTTTTTTTTTTTTTTTTTTTTTTTTTTCCATAAAGGGAACACAGGAAAAGCACCGGCTGACAGATGTAGATGTACTCTTTGGGTGTAATCTTTTTCGAAATGTGCCACGCTCTGCCGACGGGTATGGAGCGAGACCAGACACTACGAGCGATTAGAGAGAAGAACCACACGCTTCCATCAACATTTCAATACTCTGAAAAGGTCGTACAGGGCAGGATTATCGAGTCTCTTTTGAGTCACAGTCCTAGCGAACGGCCCTCGGCGTCGGAGCTTCTTCACAGCGGTCAAATCCCTCTGCAGGTGGAGGAGGAAACCTTTCGACGAGCGATCATGCACCTGCTGTCGGACCCTAACTCTCCCGATTACAAGAAAATTCTATCGGCAATATTCTCCCAGTCCCCCAAGAAGTTTGAAGACATTGCCTGGGATATGGATTCCCATGGGGCGCCAGCTGCTAATGAGCTTCTCATCCACGGTCTGGTCAAAGAGAGACTTACGTCGATCTTCCGAAGACACGGGGCCGTCGAAAATGCGAGACAGATGCTGTTCCCCAGATCACAACATTACAACAATGGTGCCGTGCGACTGCTGGATTCTACCGGTAACTTGCTCCAACTGCCGTTTGATCTGACACTTCCCAATGCGCGTGCGATTCCTCGGCAAGATGCTTCACTTGAAAAGACGTTCGCGTTCGGTACGGTATACAGGGAGACACCGCATGGCGGTGAACCTCGAACCCACAGAGAGGTGGACTTTGATATTGTGTCACATAACACTCTTGATCTGGCCCTGAAGGAAGCCGAGACCATCAAAGTCCTCGACGAGATCATCGACGATTTCCCGCCGCTGAGATCGGCTCCTATGTGCTTCCTGGTCAATCATTCCGATCTGCTCCAGTTGATCATGGAGTTTTGCCGCATCACGCCATCCAAGATTCCCTTGGCGAAAGAGGTGATTAGCAAATTAAACGTTGGAAAGTGGACAATGTCGAAGATCCGCAGTGAGCTCCGGTCTCCGGCCATCGGTATCGCTTCAACCTCGTTGGACGATCTGGCGAGATTCGATTTCAAAGGTCTGTCTCCATCTGTCGAGTAAGCTGATCTCGGGACTAACATGTGACAGATTCTCCAAAGCAAACACAGAAGCGACTGCGCACCATCATGGAGGGTACCCCATATGCCGAACGGCTGGCACCTATCTTTGTCCGGCTGAACCTACTCCTGACTTATCTTCAGGCGTTTGACGTAAAGCGCAAGGTTTATATCAACCCTCTTGGAAGCTTGAACGACAAATTCTTCCGAGGTAGCATTCTGTTCCAGTGTGTTTTCGACAGCAAACGCCGGGATGTCTTCGCAGCCGGCGGTCGATATGACTCCCTGGTGAAAGAATTTCGTCCCAAGGTCCTAACAAGCCGCTCGCACACACATGCTGTTGGGTTCAATCTAAGCTGGGATAAGCTCAACTCAGTCATGCTCGACTATTTTCGTGGTTCTACCAAGAGTTCTCCCAAGCAAACAGAGACTGAAATCGGGGCTTTTTGGCGAGCCAGAAGAGTGAGTAGAACGTGTCCCTCTCTCCGTCGGCATTTTCTTTGGCTAATGAACAATAGTGCGATGTACTTGTTGCTAGCTTCGACGCGACTGTTCTGCGCACGCTTGGCGTGAAGATCGCGCAGGATCTCTGGGCGGCTGACGTCAGTGCAGAGATCGCGATTGACGCTTCCTCGCTAGAGGAGCTCCTCGCTCAGTACAAGGAGCATAACCATAGCTGGATCGTCATTGTAAAGCAAGACAGCCAGGAGCGAGGCTTCAAGATCCGATGTCTTGAACCCAAGGAGGAACTTGATGTGAGGGGTGCCGAGCTCATTCCCTGGCTTCGCAACGAAATCCGGGCACGCAATCAGCGTGAAGGCGTCACGGACTCGTTCCGACAATCCCGACTGTCCAGCCAACCTGATCTCAATGGGCCGAGTGAGCGAGTGAACGATGTGCGCATCTTGGTGCCCCAGCATCGCAGCAAGAAGTCCAACCGAAGGAACATTGTCGAAACGGGTAATATCAAATTCTCTAGTAGCACACGAGTATCTTACTCACGTACTTATAGCTCTATTCCGCTCCCGAGAAGTCATCGAAGATGCCTTGAACGGACCTATCGCGGCCATCGACACTCGGGATGACCTCCTGGACGCCATCCGAGATACACGGCTATCGGACCCGGACAGCTGGCGTGCAGTTATACAGAATGCACCGCTGACCGAACGAAAGTACCTGAGTCAGGTCCACGAATTACTCATAGACATCGCCAATGAGAGCCACATGGGTGACGGCGCGGACGACTTCACCAATGCGTTCATATATAACTATCGCACGGGATCATGTGTGTACTACGATCTGGGAACACGAAATGAGAGATGAAGATGAAAACGACGAATGTGTCATATGTCATGTCATGCATTTCCTTACTGTTATTCTTTGAAGCTTTACATCTTGGTTTACATTAACGTAGGTGGATATTTATATTCTCCTCTCTGTTTGATATTTTGTTCATAGCGAATTATACCCATGCTCATTCTATGCAAACCAGCAACCTGTAAGAAAAGAAACGTAGGCAAGATTCCCAAGGTATCGCTGCTATTATACATCATAAAAAGAAAAACCGCAATCCTCTACAGCCCCCCTAGTCGCTGTCATCATCACTACCATAGCCCACTAGAGGGCCCGACGCCTGAGGAGCCGGCTTTGTCGTGACATTTCCTCCAGAGAGCCCCCTTAACGCCGCCACCGTCGAGCTGGAGAAAATCCCACCGCCCGTCGATTCCTGCGTCGGGACTTCCTGAGCAGCCGCAGCCTCAATCATCAGCGACTGATCAGGCGCCTCCAACTGGCCGGCCCCAGCTCTCCCCGCATCCTCCAGCTGCTTCGTCCTCGTATACCACACCTCATCAGGGGCATCATACCCCTGCAATCCAAAGCTCCCCTCAATCTTCTTCCTCTTCCTCGCCTCGGGATCCTTCCCTTCCAACTCCGCCACAAAATCCGCCGGCAACGCCCTCCTCACCGCCTCAGCAGCCTGCTCCTCCAGTCTCCGCGCCTCACGCTTCTGCGCCAGCGGGTTCGGATCGGCCGTCGCCCAGCGCACGTTCAAGATCTCGCTATGATCCAAAGACTGGTGGGCCATGGCCTCCTTGCCGAACTCGGCATTCGCGACGTTCGAGTACGTGATGAACGCGACGCCCCGCGAGGTCAGGACCCGGATGCGCTCGATCTGGCCCCATTCGGCGAAATGGCGAGACACCACTTCTTCGATGTCGTCGGTGACGTGGATTCGGCCGACGTAGAGCGTGCGGTTCTGTCGCATGAAGGAACCCACGCCGCCCATGTCGTCGCGGTAGTCGCTGAATTTGTCGCGGCCGAAGCAGTCGACGTTGGGGTTGAAGAGGTCGTGTAGGGTTGGGAGGCGGTGGAGGTATTCGCATTCGTGACCTTTGTGACTGTTTCAGTATGAACGTATTAGCCTTGCCAGGTCAAGAAGAGGGCTGGACTCCCTTCAATATAGAAAGAGATGAGAATGAGCTAGGAATATAGATAGAGATTCAAACATACCAGATACCGCGCGCAAAGAACAAACAGAAATACGACCCAGGCACCTTATCCGCCCTCGTATATCCACTATCCTTAGCGACGTTGCAACGCGACGGCGCCGCATGTTTCGACAATAACGAGTCCTCGCGGTCGCCGCCAGACCATTTATTATACCAGATGTTGAACGTCGTTCCAGTCTGTGGCGGCGGCTCGGATTTGATGGTCGCCGGGTCGATCTGGGGCCGGGCAGGTCGGCGCTTTCGTCGGATGATCTTTTTGGTCTTCTTTTGGCCGTCGGCTTCGACGAGGGCTGTTTCGTCGCCGCCGCCGGCGACTGTGAGGGCGGTTTCGATTTCGGATTCATTGGTGGGAGGGAGGACGGATTCTGTAGGGGGGGATTGTTGTTGCTCCGTGGAGCTGACGAATTCTGTGTCGGCCATTTTGTGTGTGTATGTGTTTAAGTGAAAGGGATCGCTTGTGGACAAGCAAGATTAGAGGAAGAATGGCGGAGGATAAAGAAAGCGAAAGTTGAAGACGAGAGAAGTTCGGGCGGAGATTACGTAAGGCTTGGCATCGCGACGAATTTGATAGCAGAGGATGTTCCCCGGACTTGGTTGGCGTTGCTCACCACTCGTGGACTTGCATCTTTTTCATTTGCCAGAGGGACTTTTTTTTTGCTTTCTTGCTGTTTCCTTCGGTCTTTTGTTCTTGGACCATTGTCCCCCTTCGGTGTCGCATACGTTCCAAGTTGTCTGCTGGCAGTTGGGTCCGCGGGGCTCTTTTTAACCGTCAAAATGGTGAACATCACGGAGAAGATTAAGGAGTATGTTCAGGGCTCTGGTTTGATCGTGGAGACAATGGATTTGAATTTGGCTCTAACACCTTCGTCAGGATTGAGGATGAGATGCGCAGGACGCAGAGTAAGTCACGATCACACCGAATAGCTTCCAACGATGACCCCGCAGCTAGCTAACTGATAAAACAGAGAACAAGGCCACAGGTGCGGAACCAACCTCTTTCCTTTGAACATTAACACAGACATCCTGACACTTACTCTCCAGAGTACCATCTTGGTCTGTTGAAGGGGTAAGCCCACACCCTCCCATCCAATCCTCAATCCCAACCCAATCCAAACATACTAACCCCACCTTTCTCTTTGTTCTCCAGAAAACTCGCCCGACTACGAGCCCAACTACTAGAGCCCACGGGCGGATCCGGCGGCGGCGGCGCAGGTTTCGACGTCAGCAAGAGCGGTGATGCGCGAGTCGCGCTGGTCGGTTTCCCATCGGTCGGTAAATCGACGTTCCTGAGCAAGATCACCAAGACGAGGAGTGAGGCCGCCGCTTACTCTTTTACCACGCTCACGGCTATCCCGGGTGTGTTGGAGTATGGGGGTGCTGAGATCCAGATTCTCGATCTGCCGGGTATCATTGAGGGAGCCGCGGAGGGTAAGGGTCGAGGACGACAGGTGATTTCGGCGGCGAAGGTTTGTCTCCTCCTTCTCAGACCTATGGAATCCATATGTTGGCTAATGGACATGGATATAGACCAGTGATTTAATTCTCATGGTCCTGGACGCTACCAAGAAGGCCGAACAACGGGCATTGCTGGAGGCGGAATTGGATGCCGTTGGAATCAGATTGAACAAGGAACCTCCGTACGTTGATGCTGCATCTTGTTCACCCTCGATTTCAATCAATGCTAACCACCACGCAGGAACATCTACCTGAAAGCCAAAAAGGCCGGAGGAATGAAAATCACGTTCCAGACTCCACCCAAGTACCTGGACGAGAAGATGCTCTATAACGTGCTGCGTGACTATAAGATCCTGAACTGTGAGGTTCTGGTGCGAGATGAATACGGTAGGACAATCGCGTCCTGAACACCTGTGAATCAAAATACTGACCAATTCAACTAAAAGCGACAATCGACGACTTCATCGACGTGATCATGAAGGACCATAGAAAGTACATCCGATGGTAAGGTTGCCCTCTACACATCGATATTTATCGACCTAGCTAGATCTAGCACATACACTAATGCACTGAAACAAACAGCCTCTACGTATACAACAAGATCGACAGCGTCAGCCTCGACTTCCTGGACCAACTAGCCCGTGAACCGTACACGGCTGTGATGAGTTGCGAGCTGGACCTGGGCGTACAAGAGGTTGTTGATCGAGTGTGGAAGGAATTGCGATTGGTTCGGGTTTATACGAAACGGTACGTCCCTCCCCTGCACCCCTGCCTCTTGTCTTTCAATTCTCTATCTACCTTATGTTCTCTTTTGTCTACATCTTCACATAAACCGCATATATACATGAACAGAATGATACTAACACCCCTCCAGAAAAGGCGAAGAGCCCGATTTCTCGGAAGCCCTGATCGTGCGATACCAGTCGACCATCGAAGACGTGTGCGACCAGGTACACCGCACGCTGAAGGAGACGTTCAAGTATGCGATGGTGTGGGGTGCGAGTGCAAGACACGTTCCGCAACGGGTGGGATTGTCGCATGTTATTGCTGATGAGGATGTGGTTTCGATTGTTGCGAAATAGAGATAAAGAGATAAAGGCGGGCGGTCTATTATTAGACTACGGATGTCAAGGACAGCTAGTCAACTTTATTGAAAATAAGAACGATATTGAGTAATGGTTCATTTCTGAGAGATAGTCTTTTCTACAGATCCTTGGATACTTGTAAAAAGGGTGAAGGGAGGTGAGTGCTACGCAAAGTGTAAATTGAATTGAAGAATATATTCATTCATGACTATAGTCAATTTTAAATGTACGAAACCCTTTTACCGAACTCGAACAAATCCCAGCCTAAAACCGAAGGAAACCCGGACGCCATGTACACAATGAATCTCCTGAAAGCTTTTGTTTAAGCAGCAGAAGCGGCGGCGGCACCGGTGGCAGCGGTGGCAGCAACGTTCTGCATGCCAATGGTGGGCTGCACACCAACACGCTCCTTAGCCAGCAAATCAACCAGCAGAGGGCTGGGAGTGGTCTCCCGGGTGGGGTGGAAAGCCAGCTGGCTGTTCTTGTACTTGATGACGCTGTCCAGATAGATGTCAAAGAGGTACGAGGAATCCAGAGGGCCTCCCTTGGCCTCGGGGTGGAACTGGGTGCTGAAGATGGGGCGAGTCTTGTGGATCATACCTGGTTGTCATTAGCATGAATTCATTATGAGATCAATGGGCAAAAGATACTCACCCTCGTTACTCGAGTCGTTCAGGTTGACGAAGTAGGGCTTCCAGTCGGAGGGCAGGGTGGAAGCATCAACGGCATAACCGTGGTTCTGGCTGGTGATGTGGCAGCGGCCGGTGCTCAGATCCAAAGCGGGGATGTTGTGGGCACGGTTTCCGTACTTCATCTTGATGGTACGGGCACCGGCAGCCAGAGCCAGCAACTGGTGACCCAAGCAGATACCGAAGATGGGCACCTGAGAGGTTTCCATTAAGCGACCCAGGTGGTAGGTAGTCGCCTGGCAGTGAGTGGGGTCACCAGGGCCGTTGGAGATGAAGACGCCGTCGAAGTGGTGGGCGACCTTGTGGATAGGGTAGTCAAAGGGGAAGACGGTGACGCTGGCGCCACGACTGACCAAGCTCCGCAGGATGTTCTCCTTAACACCGCAGTCCAGAACGGCAACGTGGCACTGGGGGTCGGCGGCAGGCACGTGGAAGGGGGCCTTTGTGCTAACCTGGCGGACCAGATGGATCTGCTCCGGGTCGACGAAAGCCTCGTCTTGATCGGCATCGTACTCCTCACCCACGGTGATACGGGCCAGAGAGGAACCCTGCTCACGAAGGTAGGTGACGATGGCACGAGTGTCGACACCCGAGATAGCAGGCACACCCTCCCGAATGCACCACTCGCCCAGACTCTGGACGGCGGTCCAGTGGCTGTACTGCTCAGCAACGTCGGCCACCACAACACCAGCGGCCTGGAGGTTGGGGGACTCGAAGTACTTGAGCAGACCGCTCTTGTCCTTCTCCGCGGAGGGGACGCCGTAGTTTCCGATCAAGGGCTGGGTGAAGACCAGGATCTGTCCACGGTAGGACGGGTCGGTCAGAGACTCGGGGTATCCGACCAGAGAGGTGGTGAAGACGGCTTCTCCGGAGATGTTGGAACGAGCACCGAAGGACTTGCCGTGGAAGATAGGACCATCTCGGATCGTAAAGGTTGCGCGTTCAGGAACGGCACGCTGTTGACGCACCGTTGCCATAAACCGAGACTGGATAGAGGCATTCACGGAAGGGAAGGCAGAGGCCCGGGCGGGCATAGCCTTGAAGAGTCGAGCGAACATAGTGAGATAGATTTAGAAGCGTGACGAGAAAGAAGCGGTAGTGGATGTTGAGTTCAGTAGTTTCCGGAAGCCTTCCAGATTTGATCCGAGATGTAGTCCTGTAAGAGATAAAGTTAGTCATAATGATACAAGGTTTACTGGACGTCAATTGAGCTTTTGTCCACGCTGGGGACGGTATGACATCGGTGGTGGCATGGGCAACTTTACCTGAGAAGTGAAGATGGAATGCAAACGCATAAGCGCGACTGTGGGATTGCCAGTCACTGAAATAGATAAAGGGGGAGAGAAAGTAATTTAAATTAACATGAAGACGAGTCGATGCAAGTCTGGTGTCAGAAGTGTGAGTTGAGATGAGTGAGTCAAGAACGGACGGGGGAAGGAAGAAGGAGAAAGAAGAGAAAAAGCGAGTCGAGGCGGTCAGGAGATTTAATTAAAATTTAATGCAGGAAAAGGGCAAAGTGCGATGGTCGGCCCGACTAAGGGTCACGTGGTCGCGTTCACCGACTACTGGGGGCGGCAGCCAATGATCTCGCGGGATTCGGCTGCGGGATCGGCGGTGTTTGTCTGCTTTGTCTGGATTTGTCCTATCAGGGCAGGATTAATTCCCATTTGCCATTATTCATCACTAATTGCCCGTCTATCGGGACGCTATCGATGACTCCCTTCAACTGCCTCTTTGGAGTATGGAGTACGGAGCACTGTAGAGCGAACCGACCCTCTTCTCTCTTCTCTCTTCTTTACGGAGTATTTTCCTTTCTCACCCTCCCCTCATCCCATTCTTGTCGACTCTCGATTGGAATGATTGCGAATCTGCCCGTCGACGTTGCAGCATGTCGACGCTGCAAGGAGCCTGGCTGATCTCCTCTCCGTCCTGCTGATCTCGTCTCGCTTGTTCGATGAATGATGCTCGCTCTCAATATGTGTTTGTCACAGAAATCCATACCCACCGCCACTTGCCCTGTAGCGTCGACGGGCGCCCCGTCCGACCCAAACTTGGGGCCCCCTGGGTAACTCAAGGAGGCGCTTATTTTTATTTCCATGCGAGCAGTTCAGGCCTTGCTTGAGCCTTGTCTCTCGGAATCATGTACTCTGTACGATACTTATAATTTGATGCCGCCCATATGCGGTGCTAGGTACAGCTCCAGACCCGCATTGTCCCAGCTCAGCCCCGATTCCGAACGGCATGAGATTTAATATAAAGGCTTTCCGGTCTAGACGGCATTCGGCGCGGACAGTTGGGAGTTGGGAACCCTGCTCCACAGTGACCTCACGGCAGTGGATGCAGATGGATGATCTAGCTTGCCTTCAGGGCGTCACCACGAACCGAACTCCAGCCGATGATAACTCTCCTTTGTCGGGATCAATTGACTCGGGCTCGTTGAGAGCTTGGAATGCCGCTTGAAATGATTTCCTCCGGCATTCAGGAACAACTGGCACATTGCTGTTATGCAGTCTGCAGAATCCGGTCGCACGCAATCACCGCAGTACCGTCAGCATCATGCATTGTGGCCTAGCAGGTGACCGATTTGCCTTGCTGAGATTGATGATCTACAGGGCAAAGCATGAGCTCATTTCTGTCGAGAATATTATGACATAGGATCGAATGTGGACTGCTGGCTAGGGTATATGACGCGTAACTGATGGGTTGTCCGTCCCTTGCAGCACTCACGCGTAGTCCGATAGATATTATTATCGATAGCTCTATCATATATCATCATTGTGTCCGCTGTCCGCAGTAGATAACAGATAGGAAGATAACCAAGTATGTAACTATTCTGGTGAATGTGAGTCAGTAAGCATAGAAGGGAGCTGTTGCGCTTAGCCCAATCGGGAATGGAACCCCGTGCCTGGTCTCAGTCCCCCAAAGGAGGAAGAGCTGACTCCTCCGTACTACTCTGACTGCTCTGACTACTCCGCCCGGGTCTGAATGGCTTCACATCTGATAAGACCCGCCCCCTTCCATCCAGAACACGCGATGCTCTAGACCATGACCGATCACCAGGAGCCCGCTCGGAAGCGCTCCCGAGTCGCCTGCGTGTCATGTCAATCGCGCAAACGTAAATGCTCCGGCGACCAGCCATGCACCACCTGCTGCCAATTCGGCGTCGACTGCCATTATGATTTGTTGTCGCGCAAGAAAAAGGACGTCAGATCGTTCCGACCACCGTCAGGCTCGGGTAGCATTCTGGATGAAACGATTGCCTCCAAGCCTCAGGACCAGGCCCAGGCCCCAGCGGTCCCTGGAGTTGATCTCAGCTCGCTGGAAGCCAATTCCGGCGCGGCCTTCGTGCGGAGATTAGGACTGAAGATCGACCCGGCCAATGCGCCCCGACTTCATATGTTTGCCTGGAACGTCGGGGCGCGCCATCCGCCGCCACCGTCGATGCCTCCCTCGTCATCGCCTGTGGCGGTCCCCGTGACGGAAACGCTATCCCAGGATGAGATGCGAGCTCTAGTGGCCACCTTCTTCGAGAAGGTCGATCCGTGCTACGGGTTTCTCGATCGCGACAGCATCCTCCGGCAAGTGAGTTGCCGATGGCTGCCTCCGTCCCACGAGTCCGCCTTGCCCTATGGACCGTACGATGCGGTGCTCTGCGGCGTCGCAGCGTTCGGCTACCTCTTCTCCCGCCGCCAGGCCGTTCCCGCAGAGCTGCAGCTGGTTGACACCGCGCGGCTCATCCTTGAGCACCATCTTCTCTCGGAGACCTCGTCCGTTGAGATCGTCACCGGCATGGTGCTCCGCGTCGGCTACCTGCGCATGACCGCCACGCCACACGCCGCCTGGATGGCCAGCTGCTCTCTCATGCACCTCGTCGAGGCCAGTGGCCTGCACCTCGAGCAACTCCCAGACGCCGCCACCACCGTCCTGGGACCGTCGCCGGAACACTGCGATCCAGAAACCCGCCGCCGGCTCTACGGCATGGCACGACATCTCAACGTCTGGATCTCCTTCGAGCTTGGACGCACGCGAGTCGTCCTGCACGGGGCGACCTCCCTCTCACCCACCCCGCGACCCACAGACTACACAACAGAGATACTCAACCTCCTCCCCCTCTCAGAGAGTCTCGACCCCAACAAATCCCCTGACACATCGGAGCTCGAAACCGCGCTCTCCAACGTCCTCGACGACATTCACATCCAACCCTCCTTAATCCTCGCTCAATGCAACCTAATGCTCTGCATTTACCGCCGCCTACGAGCCCTCAACTCTATCATCTCCGGGAAACTACTCGACCGCGTACTCAGCCTCGCGGGGAAAGGCCTCCGCGCCACGCGCGACATGGTCGCAGCAATCAGTCCCTGGCATCAGGTCGCTAACGTGCCGTTCCAGATCGTCTGTACGTTGCTGGCGATCGATAATCGGGCCTCGTTGGCGCTGCTGAACGAGGCTATGCGCACTCTTCGTGAGGTCGCCACGGCGTATGATACGGCTGTTATGCGCGAGGCCCATAGCACGGCGTACTTGCTTGTTCTGTTGCATCAGCAACGGAAAGAGGAAGATACTAGGGCGTTGCGTGATGTTCTGAATACTAACTCTTCTTCCTCCGCTGCGGTGCCGCAGTTCTCTGCTCAGACTGCGGAGAATCAGCAGCGTCAGCAACAGCCACTTGCAACGGGGACAACGACAGCTACAGCAACAGGGACAGGCACGGGCACAGGCACAGGAACAACTGAATCCACACATTCCCTAGCCGACTATCCCGGATTCTCATGGCTAAGCGATATCTTAATTGACATCCCTGGTCTACAACAAGTCGATCTGGATAATTTTCTATCGACTGATCTACCGGGCCAGGGACAGGAACAGACACAGACACAGCAGGACCTCGTATGATGTTCGTCTTCTACTTCTTCTTCTACTTCTACTCTGCTCTACTTTCGGGTCAAGTCAACGGAGTGAAACAACACCCTTAAACTACGCGATGCCACGCGATGCCACACTTGCCCGATCTATGATATATATGAATTATGTCTTACGTGTGATATGATTGATGTGCAATGTCTGATATTAACCCCAGCCAACAACTAAGGTCGATCACATATATAACTCACCAAGTTACTACTCCCTTAATAATAAATGCGGTTACTAACTGGAGAGCTAAAAGTTTCTCGAATCTACCAAAGTAGCTACTACTATCAGTCTATTGTGTTATCGGACTCACTCCCCGCTAAGTCCGGGGTCATGTTGGTCTGGATAGTCTAAATCTATTAATAGGCCATGCAGACCAACCCTAAATATCCCACTAGCATGACTGCCCTCAAAAGAACCAATCCGGGCCACCAGACGACCCCGGATTGCAACGAATCGCGAAAAATCCACTTTGCAGAGGAGGCAAATTGAGAAGGTTGCCGGAGAACGCGTAGACGCGTCGAGGGAGTGAATGTGGATGGCCTCCCCTGCCTAATCGGGATGTTAAGGCCTGCTACCCTGGAATATGTATACGCATTGGTAAATACCCATGCAGAAAACAAACAAAACACTCTCGCAAGCAGATAGAACGCTAAATTCAGGCACACACAAAAGCATAATGAAGAAGGCGAGAATCACTGAGCCTTCTTCTGCTGATCAGTCCTGGTAGCCCCCCTCTGTCCAGAAGAAGAGCGAACAACCAGCCCCAACTTCCAAAGTACCCACAGCAAACCCAACGTGATGACAACAACAGTGCCCAACTCAATAGTCCTACCCTGAAAGAACCCGTCCTCCTTCAATTGCAGAACCGGAACATCCAAGTCCTCGACGAGTCGCTGTCTATGATTCTCCTGATGGCTGCCCCTAGGACGAGGCGCGAGCTGATAGAACATCGTCCTGGGACCAAACAAGCCCTCCCAGCCCAGATTCACGCGATCGAATGGGTTCGTTCCCATCTTGGTACCTTCTTCCGTGGTACAGGCCCAGAAGACGACGGGCCAGGGCACTGAAGCCGGTCGGTATCCGGTTTCAGATGGACGCTGGTATCGCAGATGGAGTGGGATGGTTACGTTCCAGTCCCCTTGTTGATCTTGGCTTGGGTCTTGATCTGCTTGCTCCGGGGTGGCTAGCTCGAGTAACCAGTTCGAGCCCCAGCGCGGAACGAACCAGTCCGGGGCTTCGAGGTCTGTTTCGCCCGCCACGGCGCGGAGGGCTTTGAGGTGATGGGAGTTCAGGAAGAGCGGGTCTGTGGTGGCGAGTTGGTACTTATCGCCGAAGATCGTCGACGGTAGCGTCAGATATGTGTGAAGCGCGCAGGTCGCGTCTGCCGGCGCCGGTGGGGGTTCTAAGCCCGAGCGAGGAATGGAGATGGTCATCGTAGGATGTAAGCCTGTAGGGGCGGGAAACGAGACGGAGTATGTCGCCTCGTTGGGGAGTGAATGGTGACGCGAGGGGAATGAGAACAGGGTGGGTTCTGGATAGACAGTTAGCTCAACGAAACGCCTTTTCCCCTCCTGCATGCATCAATGCAGCCGCGAAAGTAGTAACAGTTTAGACATACTCAATTTATCATCCGATCCCACAACTCCCAGCAACCCACCCATCTTGATCTCCTCCGGCTCAACGGCCTTATCGGTGCCCAGGAGCCCAACTTCGAGCTGACCGGCCCCGGCAGCCGGTTTCCGGATCTGTTCCGTCCATCCCCCGTCCGGAGAACGAGACCAGTATCCCGTTAACGTCAGCGCGTGGGAGATACTGTCGTAGTTGATATCGAGCGAGTCCGCGGAGGCCAACGACGCCGCCTGCCGGTGACATTCGGAGGAGGAGCCTGACCCGGCACAGAGGTTCTTCTGAATATAAGAGACGAGATTGCCGAGCGAGGGAAGCAACGCGTGGTATTGGTATGCGGCGGTAGCTGCGAACCGCGTCGAGAGCACCGGGGGGGTGACAAATGAGGTCTGTATCATTGAGTCAGAGCAATTAGTATACAGCCAACAGTAACACTCAACAAGGAAACAAACCTCAGGACTCGAACACTTCAATCCATCATCAAACACCTCTTTTAGCAGTGCACATAACGAGTGTCTATTCCGTGAACCACTCAATCGGTTAGCCATCAACTCAAGTCCGGTAAATAAACACAAATAAACAACTCCCTCAAAGAAAGATACAGATAAAGAAAAACTCACGTCTCCCCTTCTCCCTCCCTCGGCGTCCACAAAACATGTAGTCCGGGTGCTACACGACTCGAGAACGGCGTCACAGCATCGAAGACCTCCTCGCTAGCCCACCGAATATGTAACTGATGCGATTGTTCCAACACATGACGAATCTAGAATCCCATAATCACAAATTAGCATGAATCAATCAATCACTCCACTTCAAAGGGACCAGAAAACAGTACCTTCTCCTCCTCGACTTCATCAACTCCCAGCATGACCCTCTCCTCACGAGCAGCGAGCACCTGGCTCACGGAAAGCGCATCTCGAGATAACACGGCCTGGTCGAGATCGAATGGGGAATCGGGGCGTTGGACGAAGGTGATTCTGCGGCGCATTTTGCTTGGTCTTGCGGTGAGGGAACTTCAATTAATCGAGAAGGATGCAGTGGAATAATGAATGAAGGAGGGATTGATTGGACTGGGTAGGAGGATGGTCTGATTAAGTAGCTACTTGCTCCGTGCTTCGTAGCGGAGCTGAGCTGGCTGGCTGGATTGTTGCGGAGACGAGAGCTGCGGCTTGCGGAGCGGAGGTCATTTGTACATGCGACATTATTGTTGTTGTCACGAGGAGCGATAAGATAAGTCAGATGCTGCGCTAGTCTGCTCTGGGTTTGGCTCGGATTGGCGGGAGCGGTCTGTGCTCAGATTCATTCAGTATTACTATTCAGTGCTCAGTATTCAGTGCTCAAATAAATTAAATACTTTTATTGCCAATACTCTACACAATGGATTATAAATCTCAACACCACATCGTCATCAATGGTCATTGAAAAGATCAGAAATAACAAGAAATAAAGCAAAACACGCCAACCGCTCCTTAAGCAAAACGCCATCAATGCTAATAAAAGGTATAATCCACTAAATTCAGACATATCAATTAGGAAGCACGTCCTTCAGCACATCCTTCTGCTCGATAGTCAAGCTCGTCGGGAATTTGACGTTGACACGAACGATCAGGTCGCCTCGCTCGTTAGGCTTCTTCGATATCGTCATGCCCCAGCCCGGATACCGTTCTTCATGGCCGGGCTGCGTCGGACCTGGCTTAGCGACTCTAATCGACTTGCCGTCGATAGTGCGGACAATCCGCTCCCAGCCCGTGAGGGCCTCCTTGAGGGTGAGGTCGACGGTGGTGATGAGGTTGTCACCGTGTCGTTTGAAGTTGGGGTTTGATTTCTGTCGCAGACCGTCAGTCACTATCCTTTCTCAAAACTCGCTGGATTAGGTTAAGAGATCACCCACCTCTGTAACAATAAGATGCACGTCCTGGCGACCACCTTCTTCTTGATCGCCCACGCCGCGGTACTTGATCTTCGAACCCGTCCGCAGACCGGGCTTGATGTTGGCCTCCAGGGTCACGTCCTGAACGGTTCGCTTGCCACTGGCGTCAAACGCCTTGCTCTTAACCGTGACCTTCTTGGTGGTACCGCGCATCAACTCCTCCAAGGTCAGCGGCAGCTCCTTCTCCATGACGGTGGGCTCAGGCGGAGGGGCACGCCGGGAGGACTGCCCGAAGCCGCTGGGACCACGGCTCGACCGGGAGCTCCGGCCACCGCCGCCGAGCATCGAGAAGATATCATCGTCGTCCATGCCGCCCATGCCGCCCATGCCGCCGCCGCCAGCCTTGGCGAAGTTCCGGAAGATATCGTCGGCGGAGCTGAAGCGGAAGCCAGATCCGCCGCCGCCGGGACCCGTGGAGAAGTGGAAGGTGCGGGCTCCGCCGCCACCGCCGCCAGGCATGCCTCCGAACGAGAACCCTCCGGGCATGCCACCGTCGAACGGACTACCTCCGCCACCGCCAGCGCCACCACCGGGCGACGGGGGGGGACCACCGCGCAGGAGATACTCAAGGCCGAATTGGTCATACACCTTGCGCTTTTCGGGGTCAGAAAGAACTTCATAAGCTTGAGAGACCTCTAGAAATGGAAAGCAGGTTAGCCATCAATGCCATTGCAACAGTCACGAATTGAAAGGGGAATAGAATAACATACCCTTGAATTTCTCCGACGCAGCGGGGTTATCTTTGTTCTTGTCCGGGTGGTACTTCAAGGCCGCCTTCCGGTAGGCCTTTTTAATTTCATCTTGAGACGCTTCGGGTTTGACGCTCAAGGAATCGTAGAGTTTGGTTTCGGCAACCATTGTGTGTTGTGCGAATGATCGTGCGTGCGGGGTGCAGGTTGATTAAAGATGCCGGGTAGTGTAAGTGGCAGAAAGCAAGATCAACGAAACGCTAATTGGAGGAACCCAATGGGTATCAACGCTGGATCCGCAAGTGTATAAGTATGACAGGAGAAGGTGCAGGTCCCAAAGTCACCCGGGGCAGCGAAGGGGGAGAATTCCTGTTAAGACCCGGGTGGTGCAAACAGGGAGTAAGCTGGTTGGAACTCGAATGACGTAGAAGGTTCGCGGGGGTAGGAGGGACCAGGATTCAGGTCGATATCGTGGTATACTATCGTGGATATAAAGTAGGGTATGGCGTGACCGGAGAGGATGGAAAGTTGGTCGATGGGAAAGAGAGAATGCAGGAGAGATGAGAAACGAATCAGCGAAGGAAGAGAAAAAGACGAGAGGGGCGATGGAAGTATGAAAGGGCGGCTTTCTCAGGTGACGCCAGCCAGTCCGGATGGAGCCTGGGAGCCTGGGAGGCTTGGAAGTGTGACGTGTGACGTCGCTTGACCGCCGGCCCAGAGAAGGTTCGAGAAGCTTCGATTCTTTGCGATTGCATCCATCTTGCCTGGCGAATTCACATTTCATCTTCGTCTATACAGGACTCCTTCAGTCTCCGTCTCATCATGATGGACTCTATTCTACGTAATATCAAAAAACCCGATCCTTAGATCAAAAAAGAACATGGAGCAATTCATCGTTTAGCCTCAAAACAAGGCTCGGTTAGTCGCTAATAGAGGGCATAAAAAAATTGGGGAAACACAAAATATTCCTTTCTAGTCAACCGGCAAAGATCTTTAGCTTCTGATCCCAGCCGCCCGTTGCGATAACGCAGCGCATATCAACATTACTCTCCTCGCCGCCCTCCGCTCCACCACCCTCGGTGCCCTGGACGATCTTCGCGACGCCCGGCGCCCATTTCAGGCAGGTGACAAACCGGTCGTGGGCCTCGATCTTCTTCACGCATTTCCCTTGCTGGCTCAAGTCCCAGCATCGCAACGTCTTGTCATCCGCCACCGATAGCAGATACTTCCCCCCGGGGTGGAACACCAGCGCCTGTACCCAGCCGTCATGGCCACTTAACGTCAGGAAGCAGGTCCCGCGAGCATCCCACAGTTTAATCGTTTTATCACGCGATCCAGTCGCCATGAAGTCCCCGCTTGTTGAGGCGCGTTTGCCGAGCCCCGCCAACGGGGCCAGGAATGGGAATGATGCGGCCGGGGCAAACGCACAGCATTCGTTGAAGTTCTCATGGCCGATAAACGTCTGCTTGAGTTCCGGATTGGAGAGGCTCGAAATGTCCCACAGGCGGGCCGTCATGTCATGCGTCGAGAGCAGAAATTTCCCATCATACGACAGACTGATATCCCGCACCCAGCCGGCATGGCCGTTTATCGTCCGCACGCAGAACCCGGTCGTCACGTCCCAGACCCGTATGTCTTCATCTCGGCTGGCACTCAGCAGCAAGTCGCCGGAGGGCATAAATTTCACCGCGCTCACGATATGATCGTGGCCTTGTAATGTCCGGATATTCTTATAATCGTCTGTCGGCTTCCACAGCTTGATCGAGAGGTCGGAACTGCAGGACGCGAGAAGGACGTTATCCCGCCGACCGCCGTAGTCAATATCCCGCACTGCTCGCGTATGGCCCTTCAGCGTGCGCTCCAGCTCGCCCAGCTCCCAATCCCATATCTTAATCGTACAATCATCAGAACCGGAGGCAATCGAAGTGAAGGAGGGATGGAAAGCAACGCAATTTATGTTCTCTCGGTGCGACTCTAGCGAATAGCGGGCGGTGCTGGGCAGCCACGACGACGGGTCTTGTTTGCGGCGTAAACGTGAGGTGGGCGTTGTGTTTTCTAGCTCGGTTCGTAGTTCTCCGTTTATCGACTCCAGCTCCATGATCTGTTCCGAAAGTCGCGATTAGACGTGACGCGGGGTTTTTCCATGCGGGAGGGTAGCACTGGGGTAGGGACTGGACTGGTGGGATCTGGAATGGGCAGAGATATAGAGAGATACCTTTTTTTGTAGCCGTGCAATGCTCGTCCATTTTCTCTCTAACATCCCCTCGTACTTCTTTGCGGTCGTTGTACTAAAGACATCTTCCCCGAAGTTCACCTCTTTTCGCAGGGCCGCCGTGGTATCCGGTAGGTCATTTGCGATTAGGTACGCTATCATAGCCTTGTGACTAGCCCGAAACCATGTTAGCCTAGTCCAGGGAGCCCGGTCGGCGAGGAGAAGATATGGAAGGTCACTCACAGTTCATCGGCTTGTCGGTCGGTCAATGTACGAGCCATGGGAATGTAGGGTGGGGGGGGAATGCCTAGGGGATGATAGACTGCCCATAAAAACTCAGGTAATGCGGCGAGGTGGAAGGAGAAGGATAGCAGTCAGGAAGCACTAGGAAGGGAATGCGACACTTCTTAAGTAATTATCTTCGGCTGGCAACGATCGTTGAAGCATCATCTCTTCAGGACACCAGCAGTTGGGTCAAAACAAACAGCGCGATCAAGGTTATGCCGCCCGCCGCTGGCTGTGGTCGTAGCCATTCCGCTTGCGCCCCTGATTGGCTGCGTCGGCTTTATCCTGTTCCGCCCGCCGACCCGTCTGGGTGCCTGAGGCATCAATGAGCCCTACTTTTTAAGTACTCCGTATTTGAATGTGCACATATGAATGCTCCATATTTACTCTATCTGGAGCTCACCCCTGTTCAACTCAACCCACTACGATATAATCCTCAATCAGTGCCGTCCCGTTGCTCACCCGCTTGATCTGCTCGTCGGTGCATGTGCTCAGCGACAAGATATAGCATGTCGGCGCCGGGCTGGCAGGCACTTCATTGGTGATATTCCATGTCGACGAAGGTCCCTTGCTGGAATAGTCGCGGTTTGCCGCCGTGGATACCTTGCCGGTCGCTATGTCCCGGTTGAACAAGGCCCGGTGGAAGATCTCGTACGCCGTCTGCGGTTGATACGCGGGCACCTCGTGGCCGGCCTGGAAGACGCGGGTGAACGAGAAGTTTCCGTGCTGGCGCACGCGACCGCCAACGTACGTCGCATTGGTCTGGAGCGGCGCGTAGCCGGCCGACCGGAACAGATCGGCGTCGGTATAGTTCACCTGCAGACTGACCTCCTCGCCCCCGTTCCACGGACACGCGTAGTCGCGATCCCCGTAGACCAAAGCGACCTTGATACCGGATTCCAGGACGTAAGCGATGTCCTCCAGATACCCGCGCACGTCCGACCGTGGGTAATCGCCGGTGGCATCAAACCCGTTGTAGACGCTATCGATGGACTCGGTGAAGTTGACGGGGACGCCGAGCGCACCCTGCACCCAGTGCTGGCTCAGGTATCCCAAAAAGGATGACGGTGGGAACGGATCCGGATTCAGGTGTGCGATGTCATAGTAACCGCGTCCAGAGAACAGCTGATACGGTCCTTCCACCTGGTTGGAACAGTAATCGTTGGCGTCCTTGCAGGCGGCATTGACCGTTTTATTGTTCCCGTACATCTTCGGGTCGCCTTCGGTCGCAAGGGAACGACATTTGGTGATCAGGTCCTTGCAGCCACCGGGCTTGCTCCAGGCGTCCATTGCCCTGTCGAAGACGGTCTTGTTGATGGCTTCAATGCCGTACGTATTGTTGAACGCCAACTCGGGGTACCCGGGCGCCTGAACCAGCAGATCAATGCAGCCGTTGATGATTCCCAGCGTGTCCAGGTGAATGTAGTGGGCATCGAAATCGGTGGATATGGATCCGTCGGCAATCTTCTGGTTCTGTTCCTGGAAGAAGGACGTGAAGGACGGACCATACCGACCGCCGTACGACTCGGTCCAAATGCTCACGCGGTCGTCATGGGGCTTGTAGTGAGGAAACTCCGAGAACCAGGTCTGCGCAAAGTGCCACAGCGCTCGGGCAGCATTCTGCGTGGTGTTGGCACTGGCAGACTGGTTCAGACTGGGAAACGTGCCCACGTAGAAGGTGTTGTTCTGCTGGGGGACCTCGCCGTCCGGGAACGGGGAGACGTCCATCTTGCCTGTCAGCCGATTGAGCGTGCCATTGGTGGCCGTGTCGTAACTGAAGCCGACCTGGTTCGGCTGGTCGATGTACAGCATGTTTACGTAGTTGTTCCAGGACCAGGGATTCAGCTCGGTGGAGTTCGAATCGGCATTGACGATACAGGGACCGTTCTCCTGCATCAAGCCGATCATCGATGAACTTCCGGGGCCTCCGTTCATCCAGATGGACAAGGGGGCATTGATGGGGTCATTTCGCGATTCGAAGAACCAGAAAAAGGTGTTTATGGGGTAGTCCTGGTCCAGCGATAGGTCCTCCAACGTGCCTGGGGGCAGATGAACATAGCCGGAGTAAGACTTGACGCCGGGGGTAGTTTCACAGATACCAGGCTACGGATTCATTAACGGTCAATTGAAGTCAATTCCAACAACACAAGCCGATCGTCAGAAAATAGATCGAAATACCTCTTTGTACGAGATTTTAACCCCCTCCTGATGCTTCGACTCGACAACTTTCACACTCTCGGGAGTCGGCGGGAAATACTGACCTGCAACGGCAGCCACCAGGCCAAGAGTGAAGGCAAACGAAGCAGGCGGCATTGAGATGGCTGGAGCTGGAGACACAGTTTGTCTAGACCAGGGAGTCGGGAGGAGCGGGGGCAAATGAAACAGAAGAGGGGAAGGAAGTGCGGCGCCTTTTTAAAGCACGACGGGAATTAGGGCCTCAGCAATCAGCGTCGGACTGCTCCGTCGGTGATAAGCACTGAAAGGCGGAGATTAATCCTTGCTCCTTGCGTGATGGTCGAGTCGATTGGCGGGAAGACCGTCGATCGTTACATCGGATGGGGATCCACTCCACTTGGGGAAGGACCCTGTACTCCGGTGTAGAGAACACTACGGAGTAGAATGGGTGGAAGGAAAAGAAAGAGGTAGAATGGATCGGTGATGGCTTGTGGGCCTTGAGTTATTCGATTGTCACAATTCCGGCTAAATCGGACTTTCTCATCTTTGCCAAGACAACACATACTATAGATTCTGCAGTGGAGTAGGTACGCTGCGTTTGTATCTCTATGGCACAATAAATATAGTTCTGATCATGGATGCCTTGCTTCGCTGGCTTACTTAATGAAGGACCATCAGGCAAGACCAGATCGAACCACCTTCCACATCTATAGCAACAGCACCCAGTGAAAGGAGCAATGGCCATGGAAACAACAACCCAGTCTTATCATCTTATCTACAAGACTAACAGCGATGGACTTCTGTCCGTATCCAATCTCGAATCATTCCATATCAACTACATACTTCATCCATAACTTATCGAACCGTGAAAGACACCCAACCAAACAAAATCCCTCTCTTAACCCATCCTCATCCCATAAACAAAATGAACTACGAGCGTGCCCAAAATCTACGGCACGAGAATCGCTATCTGCTGGCCATCCAGGACCCCTTGCAAGACCGCATACATGACCAACAAACAAGAATCATGGTGCGCCAGCGGGAGTTTCACGACCGAGAGCACCACGCACATACAAACAACCACCCCGGGCCAACGCCGAACGAAAAATACCTACATGACGTGGCTATGAATGGACTTATAAACACGAATCAGAGAAATATTCACCAGTCGCTCAATATCAGGCAACGGAGGGAGCAAATTCGAAGCGAGTTGCGCGCGGCAGGAGTGCCGGACATGCATGACGAGACCAGGTGGTGGTGGTTCTGGCTGACAGTGAGGGTTCAGTCGTTCTGGCTGGCTGACCTTATCATAAGGTTTTGGGTTTGGTTTTGGGGTGATCAGGGGCCGTTCACCCGGTGGATGGTGCTGTATCTTGGTGATCTCCTTTGGGTGTTTCGACATGAAGTGCTTCGTTTTCTTCACTTTGTTTGATGGATCGATGTTGCTTTCTGGGAAGGATGGAGCTGGTAGAAGGTAACGAACATACCGTTGTTGCTTTTTTCTGTTCAACCTGGCTAATCCCTAGATTCAAGAACTATTAACGCCTCTCGATTGAATCTGCAACCTCTGTCCTCATTGATATAGGACCTCGATGTCCATGGCCTCCGGAGTATTACTATGTGGTTGACGGTTGGGTATTTTCTTTCACCAGCCAGAAAGACGTTCCTTTTTTTAATGCATCAACTTTCGCAGTGTACTAAATATCAATTGCCCTTCGAGATTGCAACGCATTGGATTAAATCCAAAAATCAACCGGGCAACTTGCCCGGTCCTATTCAACGGCAGTGTAGTTTAATATAGTATATTCTTCATCATCGTCCCGTCCAACCAAAAAAAAAAAACGAAAGATCCAGGCGCCGAGGTATTCCATGCCAAAGAGAAGTCCCAATCCAATCCCATCAACCCACGCCGATACGCTAACAAAAGAAGAGAAGAGAACCAGAAATAGATACAACAACACAGCGCAACACAACACAAATTATCAGAGAAAAACGACCAGATCAGATGATAGCCATCTTATATAACCATATCATGTCCAAGAGATAGCGCCGAGACCGAGGCCGAAACGATGACAGGTAGTATGACAGGTAGTAAGACAATAGTGGATATGGATAGAATGATAAGTGATGAAGTTGCCAATGGTATATGCATGCGATCGGGATATCAGGTTGTCGTCCTATAGACAGAGAAAAGGTGAATCTCAAGGACGGACGGGATTATTTGTGAGGGTATAGAAGAATGCAATATATACAGAAAGAAGGCGGAGAAAAGGAAGAATGTGCGAGCGACGGAAACGAAGAATTTATTCAGCTTGAGGAGGATGGACGGAGGTGGTAGCTGCAGGAGTAGTAATAGTCTCAGGATTATCCGTGGCGGTCTTGGTGGACTCCGGGGGCGTGTCCTCGTTGGAGTGAACCTCGATGGGATGATCGGTTTTCGACGAGGCGACGTCGGAAATGGAGGCGTCCTTGTTGGTGCTGATCTCGGTGTCGGAGGCATGGTCGGATGAAGAGGCACTGGATATGGAGTGGAAGTCGTCTCGTTCGGGCGGGGCGCGACGGAACCGTCCCGAGGTGTCGGACCGCTTCGACGAGAGGCTGGAGGTATCGTTGTTTGGATGCAGAGGGAGCTCTGTGAGCTCGTCGACCGATGCCAGTCCGGAGGTGGACGCCACGGAGCGTCGGCCATCGGGAGACGAAGGGACGGAGGTGGGTGAGTTTGGCGTCGAGAGAGAGACGGGAGCTCGTTGAGGGTTTCGTGGGGGAAGAGCAGGAGGAGCGCGCTTGGGAATCGTTACGAGTCGGGCGCGGGTGAAGGTGGGAGACTGGCCTCGAAGTTCGGCGGGCACCGTGGGATCTTCCATCGACACCGGCGAGGAGGAGGCGGCGCTGTCACGCTTGGTGATGGTGGCACTGCTGACCTCATGAACCTCGAAATCGTCGTCATCTAGGAGATCCTTGTCATCATCCTCGTGGATGTCCCTGTCGTGGTGATGGAGATTTTGCTCTTTCCTCTGCTCGGGGATGACCGTGTCCCAGCCGTTCTCCTCTGTCTCCCACGGGGTGGACTCGAGACGGTCTGCAAAATCGCGGTTACTCCGGGACGATGCACGGCTGACAGAGGTAGGTGCGGTGGGCGGAGCGACGTCTGTCTGGGTGCCACGATCCATGCTGGCATAGCTCTGCACGCTGGCTCGCCAGCTATTGCGAGGCGAGCTGTCGACGCTGCGTCGGAAGGTAGCAAAGACGGGACTGCTGGGGCTGGGCTTGAAGTCAAAGGCTTCGACACTAGGCCGCGTCCTCGTGCCGGCTTCGCGGATGAAGAGTCCCTCCGCTTCTAGGGCTTTGACGCCGAACGGATCGGGATCATCTGCAGCTGGGATACCGAAGGTATGATCCGCCGGCGTGAGCTCTGCGTCTCCGGGCGTTTCTCCAGGGGGAGGGACCAGACTTTCGTCCACGTCGGTGTCACCTTGAGCGGCCTTGATCGTCTGGATGAGAGTTTTGATGGAAGCAGGCTGGTGTTTCGCCTTGCCTGCAAGGATGTCCGTCACTGATATTCGCTCGCCGAAGAATCTCTCGTTCTCATCGGTCCGCTCTATGATGATGGTTCCATCCACTTGTACACCTGCATAGAGTCCGCGACTCTTCATGTAAGTCCATATGGGAGCCTGACGTTTATGAACCTCCGACTCGAGGACGCCACCCATGCCTACCGGTCCGGCCGCTGCGCTCACTTCTCCTCCCAGTGTGCAGCGCACCTTCTTAAAAGCCTCCAACGCTTCGTAGGTATTGATAACGACCACGCAGTCGTAGATGTCAACACCAGCCAGAAAGCCGACACCCGCCGTATGCAACATGATACCGGAGGGCGGACTCCATTCGCCCGTTTCGGGGATTCGAGCCAGAAGCACGCCACTGCCGCCGGAGCCGCTGAGCCATAAGCCAGTGCGCATGGTCGTGAAGATTGCGAGACCTTTTGCGCGCTGGATGACCTGAGTGGGAATCTTCTTGATCACGCGCTGTTTGCCTTTCGGTCGATCGAGTTTACTGGTCCTTTTGCTTGCGGCGCTATCCGTGCTCTGGCGCCTGACATCCTCCTCGGCATAGAATCCATCCTTGCAGAAGCTGCGTAGAATGCGGGCAGCTTTGTCGCTTTCTTTGTCGAGAGTCATGGGCCAGAAGGCCTCGGCTCCCACCCGATAGGACAACCGGTTTACCGGATCACCTAGCTTATCGAGTTGATGCCATGCCTTGTCGAATCCCTTTTTGGAGGTGCCTTTCGTCTTTTCCCATATGGAAGGCATTGCGACAAACCCAAAAATCCGTCGTCGTGCTCGAGGATCGACAGAGGTGAAATGAAGCAGACAAAAGATTTCTATAGGACCCAAAGGCCCCTCTCAGGCACCGCGGTGAAAGGGCAAACCGCCAGATCTATAACCGGCAGAGTGGAATTGCAGGACGAAGGAAAAGCGACGGGAACAGTAAACATGCGATGGACGGATCTGCACTCGATTGCTCAATGCGAACGTGAGAATGCTGGAGGTGAGACAGAAAACGGTTGCTGACACAGCCGAGGAATGCGCCCCCAAAACACCGCAGGAATGCTCGGGAGAAGGCAGAAGAGAGAAGGAGAAACTGGAGGCTGCAGGGGTAAAAACCGTTAGATTGGATAAGAGGATTTTTCTTTTTTTAAAGAAGGGAAATAAAAAATTAAGGCTACATCGTTGGGCAGAGAAATTATAAGCAGACGATCATCGATCTCTCGCACACCCTCCGTCCGATCCGTGTTCCAGACCCTTCGGGGAATGGGTGGCAATTTAATGAGACCCGAGGGAAATACGCAACGAGACCGAGCCCAACCGTGGGTCAACGGTCAGACCAAGGGAAAAAAGAGAAGAAAAGAAAACCAGCTTACCTTGCCGCGGGTTACTTCGACGACATCAGAGTTTGAACCTCTCGATCCGATGGGGATAGCAAGGCAACAGGGTTTGAGTAAGGTGCAACCTGTAGAGAAGCGGGGAGAGGATCAAGGGGAGAGAGAGAGAACACGATATTTTGGGATAGATTACAAGATGCGAGCGAGGGATTTGGAGTCTATGTACGCCGTCGAGAAGGGGGAGAGAGCACGAGATATAGGAACAAGGCGGGCTACAGAAGCAGAGGGAAAAAAGGAAAAGAAAGAAAAAAAGGCGCCAAGGGAGAACGACGGAGCGATGCAGGATAAGGATATAAGATTTGGGATTTGGAGGGGGAATTAATTAAGCAGATGCATGGCATGCAGGCCGTCAGCTAAAATCCGTTCAAGTGGAGAGCTGAAGGGAATCCGCCACGGCTGGCTCGGAAGAGCATTGTTGGGGAAGGAAATTACTAGTAGTACGGAAGAGGAAGTGGGAGGGAGGAAGACAGGAAGTCGGATGAAGAAAGGGAAAATCAAATGGATAAGAGGGAAAAAGAAAAGAAGCCGCCAAGCAGGTGACGAGTAGTCGGAAAGAGTGGATGGCATCATCGTCGCTGCAGGATTCGACCTGCCATCGTTGACCTCCATACGCCTACTGCCACATGACAAGTCGGTCTAACCATCTGGATAGTCAGATAGAATGATCACTACGGCGTATGGATTATTGAAAATGACTCTTATTCCATTGAAGCAAAAGAAGGCCATTGTTTCGTTCAATGGAAGCCGCCATCCATACTTCGTAGTCATTGATTAGTCTCACTGCCGACGAGTCGATGACGTCGTCACCCGACAGATAAGTTTAATTAATTAATTAATAATGAACGAACTGCGAAGAAATAAAAATAAAACTAAAAATCAAAATCAAATCCACCCGGACTTCTCGCCCTTTTCCCCCTTCTCTCTCTCTCTCCACTTGCCCTGCTTTCCCTCCATCCCACCCGGCAAGATCCATCGGATGCATAACAGATGGGATTCCCCATCTGACACCTCCGATTTCTTCGCGCCCTTTCAGCCCTGGACCCGGTCGGGATTGTCGCCCGTCCTTCCTCTTCCATCCCTTTGTTCCTGACAGGTCACTTTCGAGCTGCTGCTTCGCCTTCGCAGGGATGAACTGGAGCGCGCCCCCTTCCGATCGGGGGTTGTTGAGGGAACTGCCGGCCAGCGTGAGGTTGAATTAATATAACCATTATTCTTCCCTCTTCGCACGAACACGTCCGACTGGGAGGGTTCCTGGCATCTATCGTACAAGCTAACAGCAGCCATGGACCTGGGAGTTTTTTTAACTTCCATATCTTTCCTCTGTGCAACCCTCGGATTTCACACCTGATGCCTGATAAGACTGCAGTTCATGGCCCGGCACGAGGTCAAGATTATCTTGTCCTTCATTCTCCATAGTAAATACCCAATACTCTAGAAACTGGGAACATGTTCACCGTCGGATAGTTGATGTCATTCCATCCTTGGAAATCTCGTCGACTCGGACTAGAAAAATCTAGGCGGGAAATCTCTCTCCACAGTCGATCCGGTCCTCCACCGACTAGCAACGACTAACAGACTAACGACCTAATCTCTGAACTGCCGTGCCCTAATTTCATTTTTACTTTTTCAGGCCGCCTTAATCATCTTCCTCCTCTCCCGACCTTTTTTCATGATGTTTTTGGAATGCGCTCTTTTACCTCTCTTTGGCCGACACGGAACTAGTCCGGCGGATCACTGTCTGGTAATATATTGTCCTGCATCAATCCTTCACGATCCCTGTCCAAACAATATATTATCAGGATCGGATACATCGTCCTGCATGCGTTCCTCGACCATGGCACGAACTAATCCTTGTTCGTTCAGTCGATTCGTCGCAGCTAACGCCATTTGAAACCAAGCCCCTGTTAGACTAGACTTGACTCGACTAGCTCGTCGCTATTTTATCTCTTCGTTCATTAATCTAACTCGTCTGAAGTGCTACTAATTCTGCCCGGTGCCTGGACACCGAACTACACGTACTCACCTTCCGTACCGAGTAGTTCATTCTGTTCCTTTTTTTTTTCTTGCAGTCGACGTCTCACATTCGAATAGTCGATCATGACTGTTGGGATTGTCGAGGGTCGGAGTCGTTCGATCGATCGTATTTTCACGATCAGGTTCGGCTCCCGCCTTAGGGTCAGGGGTATTTTAGTAGTTGAGTCAAAACCACCTAGAAACAACTAAATACGGAGGAACCAGTAGCCACTCACATACCCTCGATCTTCAAAAACCGAAAAGAAAGAGACGGTGTGCATCTAGCCTTCTACATACCCAACAACGTAGCACCGCCACAAAATCTATCGAAATTCCAGCTTCAATCGGGTCAAGCCACCGGTGGCAATGGCAGTGGCAGTAGCCATCTAGGTATCTACTCCATAGAGATCACCCAGATCGAGGAAACGAACTGGCGGTAATGTTTAAATTTTCTGTGCAAGTCCTCGCACGAGAATCTGCTACAACGCCACCATGCTTTGTTATCTCGCTATGGATACTCATGTATGTACGGTGGACGGATCCAGATGTGTGAAGGATATGATGCATCTGTTTTGCTGGGTGCGTTGGATTTTACCTAATACTACTCCATAGTTAGTTAAAATGTTGGTCAGTTGACTAGTTACAAGGATAAGATTTCCGAGCACCTACTGGGTACAGATACTCCGTAGTTATCTCGTCCGCGATCTTTTCTCGGAGCCGGTCCGGACAAATGCACGAATCGGCCAGACGCAGACAGACACGGCCTCACGGGGGTTGGGCTAGTTGCATACACCCCCAGTCCACTGGAGAGGCAAAGTTATATGAGGATGAACGGGGTGCATACCGTAGCGTGACGGCTAGAACTCGTCTTGAATATTCGGCTCTTAGCACCTGACTCGCTCGTACATGTGTACCGGCGTCTTCCCCGGTCCGTTTACAGACTAGACTATACACTCCATCGTGGCTAGTCTGACGCAGACCCCGCGGATGGCGGACATCTATTGTTTAGATATCTAGGAGATTGGTTGGGTTGGGGTTTGTGGAAGCATTTGGGGGTTTGAGGCTGAAGTGTCTACCTTTTTAAAGGAGGGGCATAGTACCTACCTACTGGGCCATGCTGTTGAATCTGACTAGTGTATAGAGTTACGATAGGCTCGGTTCGGAAAGAGTAGTAGAACAGAAAGGAACCAAGGCCTATATCGGTCTAGACTCAAGATCCCACCGGGAAATATAACCACCAAATCACCAAGAAGGGGGTATCCAATACTCCCTCAGCCAATGTTCTTCGGTATCAGCGTCCTTGAACTTTTCCGGACCACCAAGCACCCCATCCTCGACTGTTTGTGCCCAGTTTTCTAACACCTTGTATATTGGTACATCGTGACCATGATTAAACCCAATTCCCTGTCCCTGATAAAGATCCGCGTGAGCACAGGAGCGGTCAATCCCGTCTCCTGCTATGAGTTCGCCTTCGCTCAGACACGCCCACCCGATCGCCCCAGTTTTAGACGGAAGAGTGAGAATACATCCATCCGCGAAAGGGGAGGGGGG
>NW_026515998.1:0-29633 GCF_023601865.1 Aspergillus affinis | reverse complement strand
ATACAAACCAAACCGTTTTTTTTTAATTTTTTTTTTTTTTTTTTTTTTTTTTTTGTGTTGTTTGGTTTTTTTTTTTTTTTTTTTTTTTTTTTTTTTTTTTTTTGAGCGGGAAGAAAGCTAGCTGGAAGGGGATAGGCTGAATGTGGCCAGGGGAAAGAAACAGGAGCAGGGGGAAATGAAAGCAGTAGCTTTATGTCCAGAGCACCTGTGGAAAGCCTACCTATCTTAAGGCAACCCACCAAACATGTCGCTGAAAGAGAGTTCCGGAGCTCTTTAGACAAAGAGAATATTCGATGAAGTTTGATCTTTCTAGCACGCAGGAATAGTAGCTTCTCCCCCTTCATTAGTTAGAAACCTGTATCATCAAGTTATAAGCAAACTGATTCAATCGGTTTGATCGTTTTGGTTTGCCTGTCCCTATTTATCGATGACATTAATACAGATTCTTTGTTACATTGTGACTGCTATGCCCCTCGTTTGCAAGCAAGTACTGGGCACGAAAGAAGACCAGAAGGGGCTTGGTAGACTAAACTATTATTCTTTCAGGAGGGCACCGTAAATTCAGAATCTTAGACTTAGATAATAATAATAATAATAATAATAATAATAATATTGTTACCCCGTTGGACCAATGGCCATCCGGTCTATCTCGCTATCTAGGGGGGAAAACCGTGTAGGGCCGAAGGCCCTACCGGGTGAAAAACCCCTCCGCCTCGGTAATGCATCTCTCGCTCTTCGTACATGTCCCTAGAACCCGTTTGCTAGCACCAGCCTCATCAACCCTCGATCAACCTATTCGCTAGCCGGAATTGGTCGACCACTCCTTTCCGTATCCACCACCTTGTTACCTTTTGTACCCCCTTAGGGGTGGTGAGCAGCTGCCCAACCTCTATTCGTCCTTGTATTTCCAGATCGTATCTAGCCTCATGATATACCGTGCAGAATGTGATAACGTGCCTAGGGTCTTCTTTTCCCCCATTACATTTCGGGCTACCTTTGCATAGTGTAGGAAGGCTGCCAGTCCTACCTTGCCTGTCCGGAGCTGTGTTAATACCGAGCACTCGGCCTTGTGCAGACCGACCTGAAGCTTGAGCAGATCCTTGGTTGGTCTATGTCGGACTGTTTCAGATGAGTTCCTGTGGAATCCTTCTCTTTCTTGTTTCAAGTTTTCTAGGACTGCTTCCCATATCTTGCGCTTTAGACTTAGATAATATATGAACCTTTTTTTCTTAACATAATAATAAGAAAGACTACTGAGTCAATAAGAGGAAAGATGCAGTAGGCTTGGTCCTTAGGACTATTGCGTATTTGTACTTCTATAATCTTCGCTAGGACCTGTTATACCGGCCCTGTCTCTTGTAAATTAATCTCTAAAGACACTACATTTTAATGGACCTGCAGGATCGTGCATCATTAAGCCAGTCTTGAGGATTTAGTTTTCCCGTGTTGATCTTCACGATGAGATTGGTTGTTGAAGGAAAATGATCTGCAAGCCTGCGGCTACGGTGCCATGTGGCACTTTAGGACCAATCCGGTCCGGTCCAGGTTACAGGTCGGATGGCACCTTCGTAGGGCTCATCCGCCGCGCTAGTAGATCACATGACCCTATTTTCCGGCTTTTGGCAGTAACAATACATAGTTTTAAATACCCGGCATCTGACCTTTACAGACCTTTAACATTTACTTCTATCTACATACTTTCCAAGTAATTTCTAAGTAATTATTAAGTAGTTCTGATTTACAGACTTTTACTATTTATTTGATGCATTCTTGCCCTCCGTTCCATCAATTCTAACTCTTCTGTGTACTCAATCTGGTCCGGCAAAATTCAGAGCGGGAGCCTTACTAAGAAGCTTAAATAGACCACTGCCAAGCACAGCGTCAAATGTTATTATTTTTTTGACGATCTGTGTGGTACATTTGTTTTTAAGTTTGATTGTGTATACAGTTGTTGATTGATATGCTTTCTGGTGTACAAATACAAAGTACCCTACCATGTTTGTAGATGAATGACTTTAGACAAACTAGATATGAAAAAGGCAAACGACCAAAAATCAAATGCTTGCCTAACACTAGTACGTTGGATATATCCTCGGTAGTGGATCTTTCTACCTTCGACTCATGAAGCTAATCTCTAGACGATTAGATGGAGATATTAATAGTGATATTGGCCCCTTATTAGGTACTACGTAGAGCGCAACTCTGGAGGATTGGAAAAGGGGGAAAAAATCAAAATATCAAAACCACCCCATGTTTTCCACAATTGAACCCAGAGAGGATCAATGCAACGGGATAAATGAGGTGCAAACAGTTCAGAGCAAGAAATGGATGATGGGCTTGAGTCTTTGAAAGGAATTTGATAACTATAAGGGAAATACGATGAAAGAGTGCAAGTCCAAACGCCAGCACTACGGTGTACTCCGTACTGCAAAGACAGAACTACTATGAAGGGAAGCTGGCGGTGGGGAGACTGGAGACGGCAGATGCCCTCGGCAGATGGCACCTGCCGTGTGCTGGGATGACGTCAGTCGTCGAGATGATCCATCGGGAAACGGTTCAAGGCTCAACACCCGCAGTAGCCTCGTGTCTACGAGGCTGAAAATGAAGTTATTCACCGGTGTCTGGAGATAGACAGATAAAGAAAGTGTAACTAGTCCTATCCTACATTGATATTGAAGCGACAGTCGTTAGTCAGCAGGGTAAGCAACTAACTAGCTAGTTACCATGTAGTTAGCACTTAATAACTTGGGATCCCCCGATCCCGACTTGTCCCGCCCGGATAAAAGCATAGTCCAACCACGAACAACGATGCCGCCGTGGACGGTACGGGGAAGCCAGAGAATCGAGACCCTGAACATATATAGCGGCACTCGAACAGCGTTACTCAAATCTCCGACTTTCTCCCTCCCGCGATTCTCAACTCAAAGCCCCGGACTGAAAATGCGTCTTCCATACGCCCCCGCCGAACCTGCCTCTCCGGACCCGGACACGGCCGATATTTACGCCCGCATTGCCGCCCGCCGCCATCCCCGCCCGCTCATTCCCCTCGATTTGTCGCTCCTGCATTCACCACCCGTCGCGGACGGCTGGAACAGCTTCCTCGGTGCCATTCGCTCGCGTACGATCATTGATCAAGGGTTGCTGGAGCTGGCTGTGTGTCGCGTGGCGGTTCTCACTAATGCTGTTTACGAATGGAACGCCCACGCCCCGCTCGCTCTACGCGGAGGGATCCGTCCCGAGGAACTGCAAGCCGTGCGTACGCTGTCTTCGGTGGCTGTCGGCACGCCAGAAGAGCTGGCCGCTAGTATTGAGTCCCTGGGACAGAGTTCGTTGACTACGCGGCAGCGTGCTATCATTCAGTACGCAGATGAGATGACTCAGACGGTGCGGGTGCAGGACGCCACGTTTGCGCATTTGCGGGACGAGGGGTTTTCGGATCGAGAGATCGTTGAATTGACGACAGGTATCGCGGGTTATAATTGCGTGAGTCGCGTGTTGGTGGCTCTCGATGTCGGAGAGAATAACGGACGCGAGATGAAGAGTGTGGATGAGTTGGTGGCCCAACTAGGCCGTTGATTCGAGAGTTTGCTTCCACGGTCAGAAATCTCATGGCTAGGGCGCTTCCAGTTTTACGAAAGGAACTTATAAACTTATAATGCAGCGAGAGATATCAAAGACATTGAGAGTAAATTGTGTTGCAAACTAAAAATAAATTGTTGAATTCATACGCGAGCGCTCGGTCACCTGTGCAGTGTAATGCTTTTAGCACGAGGAGCACCGCCACACTCATAAGTAGCCAGCAGGTTATGATGATCCAGAGCCATAATCCCCGGCCAGTGACTGGCATGCGGGCAGATGACAGTCGGACGAGTCCAGGTGATCTGGCCGTTTTGTGGGGGTCCCGCAAAGACCACCTTAATGGCAGCGTGCTTGGTCCACTGAACTTGGGCTGAGTCCTCGTCGGTCATAAAGATCACCGCCAAGGATCCATCGGCAAACGAGGCAATTTGGGGAGATCCCGCATTATGTCCACGAGGAGGCTCGTACACTCGATGCCGATAGCCCCAGGTGTACCCGTCGTCGTAGGAAATGAGAGCTTCCAGACAAAACGTGCGAGTGGTGGTCGTCTCGAATACCATAACCAAGGCTTCCCTTCCGTTGTCAAAGGTTGGGGCAATCCCATTCATGCCATCACGGAACATATCTTGTTCGCCATGAAGGCATTGAGGTGGAGACCACGTCGTTCCCTGATCGAATGACCGCACTAGCATGGTGCACTGGTTGTTATGCGCAAATTCCTGCGAGTAGGTCAACTGCACCTCGCCTTGTTGACCCATACGCATGAAAGGCTCCCAAATTCCTAGGGGAGCGCGCTTTTCGGCGGCCTGCGATACAAATTGCCAGTGTCGACCGCCGTCTGTGGAACGACAAACTGTGATGCGGAAGTGCGTTGGGCCGTCTGGCCCCCGGTCGTGATTCCGAAACGCTGCCAACACGGTTGAGGGTGCCACTTCCAATAGGAACATATTGTCAACGTCTCCTTCACCCTGCGTGACTTCCCCGATATCCTGAAATGTCCGACCGCCATCAACGCTCTTCGAAACGCAGAGAATCCGCCGCTTGCCTTCGAAACGAGTAAAGGATCCCAAGATCGACCCGTCACTCAGACGGGCAAGACGGGGATACGTCCCACGCGGATGAGGGGATATAATGCGCTCATCGTTGTTGATGACTCGATTGCCAGACAAACGATACTCCTGATGTTGAGGGTGAGGGGCCGATTGAGGAGGATGCTGGTGTTGCTGCTCGTCCAAGCCGAATGTTTTGAGAATTTTCTGACCGAAATGTCCGGGCATGATGAAGTGGACGAAAAATAGTCGATTCAAAGTTGACTGTCGAGACGGGGAAGGATTAGGCAAGTAGAGAAGTAGAAAGCGAGTCCGGAGTACGCAGTAGGTAAATAAAGATGGTGTGCGGTGACGTCAGCCTGCGGAATGTTGTTGCCTGAGGATAGCGGCTTATATAATTCACATCCTCATGCCAAGCTTTGCGGGGGGAGGGCTGTGGGAGGCGTCAACTAAATATGCTAGAGATTTGGGTGAAAAGTTTATATGTTGTCTGTGGAAGATCCAGATGCCTCAGACAATCCGCCAAACCTTCGCGAAAGGCAATTTCCGAAGATCTTTATACGAAGCGGAGGATTCCATGAATGAAGCGGAAGATTCTATGATACGGTCATGAAGATCATGTGAATATGAAGATAAGTGGGCCGGCCTATCTTGATCCCTAGTTAGTTGATTCAGCAGTCATTCCTTTATTCAAGCAATTCAATCAATCATTTTTGACCACTTCGGCAGCCTACCCCTGGCATCCAATATTTCTACATTGTCTAATACGAAAGCTTAGGCCATGTACTCTGCATCGATTATACTGGCCGTTATGGAGGCAAGTATTTGATAGATAAAATCCACAGGTGGAGAGATGTCCAGCCCGGCGGCTTCGCAAACATGCGAATAAATCAATTTTCTATTTACAAACTCGGGACAGAAGATTAACCTCCCTCCTCACCGCCGTCCGGAATGTTGGCCTCATTATCAGAATCCGCTTCGACTATAGCCAAAGCTTCCCGTTGGGATTTGCGACCAGTTTGATCATCCTCTCTGCGAACTTCAGCTGAGCCCTGCTGTATAGGCTTCGCGGCCGTAATGCCACCGGATGTAATGTAGAGAAATTCTTCTTGAGGGAAGTGATCGACATGATTGAAGAAAGACGAGAAGCTATGAAAAGGGTTAGCCAGGTCTAGACGGGAACAGATTCGAGTAGCCTCAACTTACGCATTAGACTCTTCCTCCTCACGGAAGATTCGGTCATAGATCTCGCGCTGCTTGAACTCGCCAATTTCCTTCGCATAGTTGTCGAAGTTGATGTGCTGTTTGTTGGTGTCACTGGCCTTTTTATTATACGCGTCAAAAACCGGACGTTCTAGTAGAAGACCCAGACCAGGGGCTTTGGGAATCGCGATCTTCGTTGGGCCATAGCTATCCACGATGCGTTGAGGATCACAGCCGCATCGTACAATCAAGGCGACCATGGCGACCATTTTGCGGATCTGATGCATCATGAAGCTTTGACCGTGTACCTTCAAGCTGAGCCATTCGGTGCCGTTGATTATGACAGGGTTGGAGTCGACCTTGAATGATTTGATGTGACGTTTGGCGGACGGGTCGCTGTGCATCTTTTGGATGGTGTAATTGTAGAAATTCCTTGTGCCGACATATTTGTCCAAGCTTTCTTGTATGCGGGCCAAACGAGCGGCAGGAATGCGATAAGCTCGCTTGGCTGTGTTATATGCTGCCTTGACAGCCTTGACAGTCTCATAGATTTCTTTTCTCTGAGCTTCCTGGGCCTCGTCAAGTTCCATGTTTTGGCCCTGCTCGTCTTGGTTTTCTGTTGCTGTAGACACCTCGGTGTTGGTGTTATTCTCAGGTGGCCCGGTCGACTGCGTAACATCCTTATCAACTGACTGGGCCTCGGCAGATTTTTCTTCGTCAAAATAAAGCGCCTTTTGCACGAGTTTACGAATGTCCTCCTTGACCTTTTCAAGAATGGGCCGAACGTGCTTCTCATCGGTCTCAGCCCAGTAGTCCGCCACTTCCGCCTGGCGGGTGGCCAATCCCTCCAGATCTCCGTGTTTCTCGGCGATCTCCGATACCTTCTTTCCGAGGTAGGTACTGGGATGTGGCGGCAGGAAGCAATAGGACGGGATGAGATATTCGTAAATTCGGGAGTCGCACATTTGATAACTGCTGAACGATTTGTTCGCAACTACAATGTCCCAGATGCGAATCTGCGGGCTAAGCTGCTCGTTGATTTTGTGGACCGTCGCCGGACCCTCCAGAATCATCTTCAACGAGACGATGTTACCGGCAGCATGGACGCCCTTGTCTGTGCGCGCGCATCGAACCAATGACGATTTCTTCGGGTCCGCCGCATTCGCTTTGGAGATAGCCCCGGCAGCCACAAAGGCGGCGAAAAGCTCTCCTTCGATGGTTTTCTCGGTGTCGCTCCTGGAAACAAACGGGAACATGTCAGTCGCGATACAATTGAGAGGATGATAAGAAGGAACGGGCGAGATCCATACAATTGCATGCCCTTGTAGCCAGTCCCGGAGTACCCCAATAGCACGGCAACCTTCTTCTTCGGGCGGCGTTGCTCATTGTCGATATCTTCCTGAGAGAAATGGGTGGCATAAACCGGGGTTTTAACGTCCTCCCCATTCTCGATTTTTCGTCGTTTAGCTTCGACCTGCTGTTCGTTTCGCGCTCTCTTGTCTATTGTTTGCCGGCTTGCTTGGTTAGCTCCAGACGGTCGCACTTGAATTATACTGCATCAATATACCTCCACTCTGCCCTTCCCATATTCCTCTTCTTAGGCTTTCGATCAGCTTCTCCGGATCCTCCAGCTCTTCCTTCGTTATTGTCCATGGTGACCGTGGGCCTCGTTGCCAATACTGACGACAGGACGGGATGTGTCGTTGCAAATGCGCAGCAAATATCGATGGACGGCGACAATTTTGACCTGAAAAGATTCTATGCTTGCCAGAGCTGCGAATACCAGCCGAATATCGACGCAAGAAGACGGACGGGGGCATAGTCAATCTCCGCTTTGGGCGGTTTTTTTTTTCCCTTCTCCTCTTTTTTTCGTCCTACTCCGATTCTAACCTGATAAAGTGGCGGTGTGACCTTTCTGCCACTTCATCGAATCGGTGCCTGAGGCATAGCTTTGCGGAAGAAAAGGATTTAAGTAAATTAATTATAGAATCATACTACGAAATATCTAAATAGGGATCTTTCTACTATGCATAGATTACTATGAGAATTATTGACTTTTCATAAAGTTCTTGATCAATTTTGTCGCTGCATCTATCCTGTATACTGCACGTGTTTTCTATACCGTACGATCAAACCCTCCAGCCATTTTTGAACATCACCTAACAGTGGATACCGGGGGGCCGGCTTGCTTGATTGCCACATTAACCTTGAGGAACGTGTGCTTTTCACACACATCGAAGTACTCTGCGCAGCCGTAATTTTCCATGCACCCGATGCATAAATCAACGTCTGGGCAAGAAGTGCAAACAAAACGAGGACCTCGATCCTTTCGAGATGCTGAATGCTACAGGCCACTTCGTGATATACAGGCCCGTCTTCGTTCGGTGCCGATATTTGTTGCTGGAAACTCATGAGAGTTCCGTCTAGATCTTGTAAAAACATCAGGCAGTGGCCCAATACATGGAAGTAAATAGAGTCCTTGCTCGACTTCCGAACGCAAGATCCTCTCAGACAAGTCATACACAGTCGCTTTCAAGAGAATCGCTTGGAAATCCTGGGGAGTGGGAGTATGTGAAGTACAGATATTCTTGAATATGTCGTGTAAGTTTTGATGATCAGCACGAAGCCAGTCGAGACTACTTCTTCCGTAACCGTCAAGGATGTGAGGGTCTGCGCCTCGTCTGAAGAGAAGTTCGGCCACATCCAGGTGCTTGTAAAGAACGGCCGCATGGAGGGGAGTCTTCCCAAAGCAATCCTTCTCATTGATTAAATGATCGATCTTCTCCAAACGTTAAATGAGGTGAAGTTTCCCGTACTCTGCCATAGATGGAGTGCATTTCGGTCATACTTGTCGCGCTTGGAAGGATCCGCATCATGCTGGAGCAGAATTCGCGCAACGTCATCGCTTGAATGCTCTATGGCAGCATGGAGAGGGGTCTGGTGCTCCGCTGTGGTAGGATTGGCTTCCACACCGTCTTTCAACAATGTTTTGACCACTTCATATTTTTGGCGTCGAACAGCTTCGAGCAGGGCGCTATTCCTCTGGGTTTCGGCCATGGCCCCTGAGTTTAGGAGGAGCTTGACTACCTGGTCATGTTCCCACCTTGCCGCTTCCATTATTAGGCTTGGGACTTCCTCGTGTGGCAAAGTTCCAGAGGTTTCATCTAGGCTGACTCCCTCTAGCAGAAGCCACTTGATGAACCGTACTTGTCCATGTTGTGCGGCGTATGCGCTCCCTTGTAAAAGTCGAATCGCGGCTTGTAGCTCTCCGCCACGTAGGTCACTTCCTCAGTCGAGGAAGTAAATGGCGTTCCTCGGCCATATGCGGTTATTCAGAAGGTCCTAGAGGACTGTCCCGTCTACCCTATCGCAGTGATTGAAAAGGTCCGGCCACTTTTCTAGGATCATATCATCTAAGCGCACGGTGAGCAAGTCGACTTTGTACTCCGAAAGAGCGCAAAGAACTGATAGGTCGGATAACACAGTGAAAATATGGATGAAGTCGGAACCACTCATCAGGGCCTGCTCCAGGTTTTTCACGAAGTTCTTGTGCTCAAAAAGCCATCTAAAAAGACCGATATCCTGAGCCTTAGCTCCTGCTTTAAGCAGTGGTTCGATCATACAATTTTTGGGGCCCTGACCGCGAGCTGCTTCATGAAGCGGGGTTGTGCAATCACGGTGGCTCCCACCGCATGGGTCAGCACCATACTCGAGCAACATCTCGGCGGCGTCTACCTGATTCCAACCTATTGCCAACTAGAGCATCGGCATCCTATTGGGGCTGGTCAAGTGGGGACTCACTCCGGCTTCCAGAAACCCAGCATCATAATAAATAGTTGTTTTTTGTATTTGTTTTTCACGCTCTGGATCTGTTAGAGACCAAGCAAACTCCCGTGCTTTCTCCTTGAGAATGTCTCTCAAGACCATGGTGAAGCCCTTGCAAGTGCGAGAGAATCGGCTGGTAGGTATGCGATCCATGTAATCGGCGCACATCAACAGGAGCTCAACTGGAAGTTTGGAGATAGGCGCCCCCTCTTGATTCGGAACTCCCGCTCCCTCCGGATACTCAGTATGCGACGACATGACTCTTCGCGTACTCCAGGGCAAATCTTTGCAATCTGATACAGCGAGCTCAGTTACTGCACTAACACACGTTCCTCTGGTGGATTATTGGATTCGCTGTAAATGATATGTGCCGGTATTTTTTTATACTGGCAGAACCTACCTAATAGCTCATTTGACGCTCCTTGTCTCTCTAGGAATGCTCGGGATGCATAGTTATAGTTAACTAACTAGTTAACTAGTTAGATCAGACTTGTATGGGATGACTAAGCAAAGCTGATGCCCCGCCAGTTCCCCTCTTCTCTCTGCCAGCGTTGCTACCCTTCGCTTTTTCCTCTTCTCCCTCTTATACATCGGATTCCACTACGCGCGGTGTCTTTCTCCTTCACGTGATCATCCTCTCTGCGGGTATGCTCCAGATAAGCATTTCCCGACTTTGATGGCGATGACTTCACCCGCCCACACATCGGCTATGTTGTCGGCAGTTCGTCGGCCTTGAACTGATCCGGGGAAGTGCAACCACCAGGACGATCTCTCGTTATCGTAGTTACTTGATTAATCCCTTCCTCGTCTTCCCAGACTCGATCCAGGCTCTACTGTTCCTGTCTGAACGAAACTTCCTACATTGTCTACTAGGCAGAACGAAACATCATGGCGACCCCCGGCCTTCTCTACGTGACGATGCACCCCCGCGATTCGCTTCCCGCGGCCCAGTTCCACGATTGGTACAACTCCGAACACGGTCCCTTGCGCTTGCGCCTGCCATTCGTTAACAATGGCTTCCGTTATCGAGCCACCGATGGCCTGGAGCCCGAATGGGTGGCACTCTATGATATCACAGACATGGTTGAGCTGACCCGCGAGACCTACCTGGCTCTCCGCGGGGACGGCATCAAGACCCCGCGCGAGAAAGCCACCATGGCCCAGATCGCCGTCGATCGTCGACTATACGACCTCCTCGACGATCAAAAAGTCTCCGACTATCAGCCTCTCGAAAACCAACCCGATTCCTCGTCCGCCGGCTCCGTCCTCGTCGCCGTCTCGCTGACGGTACCCGCCGACGCCGCCAAAGAGGACGAGCTGAACCGCTGGTACCGCGAAGAGCACATCCCCATGCTGGCCCGCGTGCCCGGCTGGCGACGCACCCGTCGCTTCGTCACCGCCACCATCGATCCCAACGCCCCCCGAGAATTCCTGGCCCTACACGAGTACAGCGCATCTAATGGACTTGGAGGGCCTGAACATAAGGCCAGCATGGATACCCCCTGGCACCATCGCCTCATGAGCGAGGCGGTGACCGACAAGAAACGCCGCGTGTATCAATGGACCTACACCTTCGGCCCGGCGCCTCGCGAGCTCTCGTCTCTCGCCTCCCCCGACGTGGCCGGACCCTGGGCCTCCAACGACGGTCGCACGCGCACATTGCCGTCAACCTCGCGCCCCGCCGTTGAGTCTTTCGTCACCACCCCAGACGGCGTAGACCTTCCCTACCGTCTCGAAGGAAGCACGGACCCGCAGAGCCCGGTGATCGTGCTCAGCAACTCGATCCTGGTCGACTACACCATCTGGGACGGCTTCGTGGACGCCTTCTTTGCCAACCCCAAGAACCAGTCCTTCCGCATCCTCCGCTACCTCACGCGGGGCCGTCTCCAGGAATGTGGCACGGCTCCCGTAAACATCGACCTCCTCGCGTCGGACATCATTGCGCTCCTCGACGCCCTGCGCATCCCCACCGCCACGCTTATCGGCGTGAGTCTCGGCGGCGTGACGGTGCTCAACACCGCCCTGCTCCACCCCTCCCGCATCACGCGATTCATCGCCTGCGACACCAACAGCGCGGCGCCGGAATCCAACCGCAAAGCGTGGAATGACCGCGCCGCGCTGGCCGAAAGCGACCGCGCCGTGTCGTCTACCACAGGGGAACCGATCATCGGCGAACAGCTGGCCGAAGCCACCACGCGGCGCTGGTTCGTCCCGGAGTCATACACCACGCAGCCCGCGGTGCCGGCCCGCGTCAAGGAAATCGTCCGCACCAACAGCCTGCACGGCTTCCGCACCGCCATGCAGGCGCTGTGCGCATATGACGTGCGCGGCCGCATGGCCGAGGCCCAGGTCCCGGGTCTCTTCGTGGCCGGAGAAGGCGACGGCGTCCTGCCGCAGACGATGCAGCAGATGGCCAAGGACTTGAAGGGCGACGCGGAGCTGAAGGTCATTCCCAAGGCGGGACATTTGCCAATGGTCGAGCAGCCGAGTGCCTTTGCTGAGGTGGTGAATGAGTTTTTGCATGCCTAGTTTGATCAGATTGATTGATCGATTGACTTATGGATTTGATTTAACTTTTCTTTTCTCTACATTTTTCCGATCTTCGGAGGATATATGTCCTTGTAGGTTCTCTCGTAGTTCTGGCCATCATCATCCAGTTCACCTTGGATTAATCGTCTGTTATCTATCCACCAACGTACTCGCCTACCTATCTATCTCGCTACGAACTCTCCCTAACCACCCCAAGCTACCTAAACTCCCGTGTAATAGAGTCCCTTGAAATTACTCTATAGTAAGCAGATAAGAATAGCATAGTTAGTTCTCCGTCTGTTTCCAGGACAACCACCACCACCAGAAATAAACAAAATCGATTCGAGAACACAGCCAGGCCCGTCAAACACAAATACATCTGATTACTACCTACCTAGGTACATACGACACTGGTAAGTACGTCCCTATTTGCCTACATCTTCCGTAAACGAAACAAGAGGGAATAGATCGGGTTATTCATCGATTCATTTAAACATAGATGCATTTGTGCATATATACACCCAAATAGCAGCAGCATTTGCCCCAAATTTTCAGCCAGGCATAGTATAAAGAACTATATAGGCACAAAAACTGAGCAACCCAGGCCAAGAATGAATCCAACGCCTCTACAAGAATAATCTCGATGAGCTACTTCCATTCTAGACTAGCTTAGATCTCAAACGAGACAGTCCTACTTAGCAGTGCTACACTCTGAACGCCTGGCCTTAGACGACGGGTTAATACAAGGTCTAGAGGAAGACTAGTAAACAAGAAAACAATGGAATTATGAACTCGGGAATGAAAGAGAAAAGGCGCTATGTATCATTAATGTACGACAGAATTCCAAAGGACAATCAACGGCAGGGCTAGAGACGATGAAGAAAAGGAAAGAGAAAGAGACAGAGAAGAACGTGCTGTGGATGCGCAAGAGAGATCAAGGAACAAAAAAAGAACAGACATAGAAGAGACAACGCGGGAAAACCGGACAAGTTGTACATCAACGTTGCAAGGAGAATGGAAAAGAGAAGGTTAAAACATCAAGGAGCGAGCCTTGTTGCGCCGAGCATCCGCGCTGCGAACGTCGGGCTGGGACTGCGTGTGGCGGTGACGAGGCCGCGACGAGGCGGGCGGACCCGGAACGCGCGAGGCGGAGGACGGCGGAGGCGGAGGGGCGTCTTTGCGCGGGGGCGGAGGTCCGGCCAGGGTCGATGTCGGCGTCGACGGCTCCGGCTCCCGGCGTGCCTTGACGCTGCGTTCATGCTTCAGCACGAAGTCGGTCCATGGCTTCGTCTGACTGCTGCCACCCGAGCCTTTGCCAACAGCATCGGCCAGCACCTTCATCCATCCGTCCTTTTCGGCCGCGCTGTCGGCATAAAAGTCGATCACCTCGCCGTTGCCGAAGCGAATCCGGAATCCCTCCTCCACGAACATATATCCCTCCTCTTCTTCGGCGAAGGCGGATTTGCGCCGTCCACCACCGCGCGTGGTCGTCTCCTTCTGGGTCAACGAGGACCGGTCGTCAATAAGCTTTGCGGCTTTTGACAAATTGATCGTCGCACGCGGTTGCCGCGTCGTCTCGTGGAACGCGGTGAGTTTGGACCCTTGAAGCTTAAAGAAACGACGGCGCCAATACTGTGTCGCACAAAAGGTTAGTCACAACGTCCAATCTGAGGGGTGAGGGTGTTACAGGGGCAAAGCAACTCACCGGACAATCTCCTCCCTGCTGGGAGAGGAACCCGTCGTAGCTGCGAGCTGACACACTTTCGGCATCGCGCATCTCCCGGATACAAGCGTTCATGCTCTTGGGCATGTCATCGTCCTTGGTGCCCTTGGGGCGGGGAACAAACAGTAGCTGCAGTTCCAACTTGCCGATCTTGTAAGGAGGTCGACGCTGAGATGCCGAGCTGGCGGTGCTCTTCTTGCTCTTGATACTGCTCGGCTGCTCCTCAACCGCCCATTCGTTGAAGCAAGCGATATCGACGGTGTACGGTCGCCCGAAAGCATATTTTTCGTGGTCGCTAAGGGCGACGTATGCGCGAGCAAAGCTGCCATCCCGGGCGATGAGACTCCTTAGTCGATCCCACACCCCGGCGTTGACATCTTTGCCCTTCTGCTGCTGCGAGGCCAGCTGTTGCTTCATTTCGAGCTCCTTACGCTTCCGGGGGGACGCGAAGACTCGGCTGAAAGTCGATGCCTTTTGCCGGGTTGGCGATGCCGTCGGGGCGGGTTCCGGGGTGCGGAAGCGCTCGTCATCGACTTTCATCTGCAGAGTAAGCTGGAATTCGAGATCATTCTGGACGATGAGTTCGAATTCCTGTCCGATTGGAGCGGACTTTCCGAGTTCTAGCCACGCTGTAGTCACGCAGTGCAAACCGTTGTCCAATGTTAGGGAAAAATACGATCGCTCGCCTGCCCTTTGCGTTAGTAGGTAAATACGGCGAGGGGTTGAGGACACCTACCTCGCGGAACTGGAAGATCCAGGTACTTCAGACCGACGACCTTAACAAACAAACGACCGCGCTCTTCGCCGTCTTCTAAGGCTCCGTTTAGTGCAGGCTCGCTCTCTTCGATAGTGGCGGGCGTCTCTTGAACGTTGCTCTGCTGCCCGGGGAGAGGAGGCACGGGGCCTGACACGGGCTTCTTGCGAATGGCGCTCGAGGAAGTGCGGATACTAGAACGCCGGGGCTGACCATTCCAAGGGACCGTTGTCCACGTCTGCTGGCTCGCTTTGCGCGGGGAGGGTGCGGGGGATCTAGCGGCACGGGGATCACTGGGACCTTCGGCGGGGGCAGGGGCAGGCTCTTCCTCGGGGCGACTGCTGGCTATGATCACCTTGGTGTTCTGTCGCATGAGATAGCCTCTCTGTTTGTGGGGTCGGGGGTCAGCAAATGGAACGTGGGGTTGTTGGGCCTGGGGAAATCTCGTTGCACGAGAATACAATTGGGACAGGGAAAGCTCAAACGCAACCTTTTGGGTTTCGATCACTCGATCGAATTCTTTATCCAGGCCAAAACCAAGGCTCTCCTCCTGGATGCTGAACGGTATATCTAACTGCATCAGGCTACTCTGTCGCTGGGCAGCCTCCTTCGGTGCTTGGGGAGCGGCGAGAAGTCCGTCGGAGGGGGCATTGTTTTCGGCTGAATCCGGTTCCTGCTGCTGGGTGTGGGTTTGATGAGGCATCGGTGGAATATGTTGCCCACTGACTTGACGTCGGGTAGCGGCCATCGATTCGACGTCGGCGGGGGTCAACGAGGGCCGTGTTTTGAGTCCGGCTCCGTGGGCCTTGATGGTTGCGACAGGGTCGGGGATAGCTTCGTCGGCGGGGGATACGTCGCGATCACTCTCATCGCTGTTCATGGGATGTCTAATAACAGAGTCAGGGGTGGATGGCTCCGACACCTGATCATGGTGATCCTCAGGAGTCCTAGGTCGTTGCAGAGACTCTCGGAGAGCTGCCATCTTGGGTGCGAGATCAACCTCGTTGGGGGTCAAGTCATGATCCTCTGGGCTCGTTGTCTTGTCTTCAATTTGCTCGTTGCGGTCCCCTGGGACGGGAGTTGACTGTCCGTCAGATTGCGACCCGCGTGACTGAGTGAAGTCTTCAGGGGTTTGACTCGAGTATTTGCTCTCGTCATCAAGGACATGCTTGTCCTGCAAACTTTTAAAGGACGAGTCCTTGGAGGGAACATTTTCGTAGTAGTCGGGTATGTCATAAAGGTCATTGTCTGGCTCTTCTTGTTTGACAATAACGCTGTTAGTGTCGTCGTCGTCATCATCAAAATCGTTATCGTTTTCAAGCGACGGAATCGCAACGTCGGGGTCATAATGCATGTATTGTTCGTTGTCGGACTCGATCTGCGAGGACGTTTCGAACGAATCGTCCATAAAGCTCTCGCTCTTCCGGAGATCCCTCAAAATTGAATCGCGAGAGATGTGAGGCGGCGAGTATCTCCCCGGCGCATCCGCCGCAGGTTCGTGGTTGTGCTGGTTTTCGGTCTTTTCATTGTCCTTTCTCTCAATGTGTTCAGCCTGGGGCTCCACCACGTTGGAGTGTCGCTCGTCATCGTCCTCATTTTGGGGCTGCTGCTCCTCATCGTGGTCTTTGCGTTCATTCTCCTGAATCATCATCAATCGGAGTCTGTCCTCCAGCGACATGGAAGGGTGACTCAGGTCCGTGATATCAGACTTGCTGTAGGTAGCGGGGCCAGGAGGGGGAGGCAGACCCCGTTGACTACCACTGCCACTACCACGCTCAAATGCGGCGGCCAGTTTACCGGGAGACGGGGGGCGCGGGGAGAACGACGTCCGACCTGCAGCGGGCAACGGCGGTAGCGGTCGGCGCTCCTCGTTGGAGTCCATGGACTCGACACGAGCATGGGTTGCTGGCAACTCCTGGCGCGATGACGGCCGCACATCACCGCTCTCGCTCTCGTCCTCCGTGAAGGGGTCCTCGTCTTCTTTCACCAAGTCCTCGTTCGCGTTGGCTGGGCTCATGTAACGCCAATCCTCGGGGAGCACGACCGGGGTCTTTTCGAGGTCCTCCAACGAGGCATCAAAGCTATCATCGCGGTCCATGGATGATTCGCGGTCGAAGCTGATATCCGCCTCGTCCTCCTCAGAATCATAGCTGCCGTCGCGCGACCCCGATGCGATCGAGGACGGGTCGGGGGTAGTCATCTCATATTCATTTACCTGGGGTGGCGCGGCATCGAACGTGACACTCTTTTGGTATCGATTGTCGAAGTCCGACCAAATTTCGTTCTCCGGATCGAAACCCATATCTTTGACGCCGAAGCGGCTCGCTCTAGATAAGGAAGACTTGGCCGGGGGCACTTGATCTTTGCTAGGCGATGGTGGTCGGGGCCCAATCTGCTGGGCAGCATCTGGATCATAGTCTCCCTGCGATTGCTTCTGCGGCGACTTGGTTGTCGACAATGGTCTCTGGGGCACGTAAACCTGCGCGGGGTCGTACTCTTGATTGTGGTCACGGAACATGTGGCTGTTCTTGACGCGCGACTGCCGCTTGAGATTCTCGAGAGAGGGCCGCTTTGACGGAGTGAAAGATGACTCTGGGTCATAAGGTGCCTGATTCTCCGAGCTTCTTTGGAAAGGAGAGCCAGATTCGCGACCTTGCCAGAAGAGACGCGGTGAAGCAGGGGCGTCGTAAGGCGACGACTCAATGTTTCTCGTTGCCTGTGTGGATTTCGTTAGCCAAGATGGTTTTCGCCTGCGCGCGAGCATCAGGGGAGTAATGCTCACTTTCATGGTTTGATTCCAGATCGGTGAATTTCTCCTTTGAGCCATGGGACTCACTTCTGATAATGGCCGCTGGCCGGGTCCAGAACTCATGTTGAGATTTGGAGGCGAGAAGAAATTTACAAACACAAAGACAAAGAAGACACACCGCTAGAGACGGAAAATAATTAGCACAGCTCGTTTCATCATCGCACAAGGATCGAAGTCCGTGGGCTCTTCCTCCCCACCCCCTTGCTGGAATGTTGCGCGTTACCTGTTTGGGACAAACAACAACAACAGAAGTTGAATGGAAAATTCGATGCGAAAAATGCCCGAAGAATCGAAGTCCCCAAAGTCAATCGGGGGAATTGGATGTGCGGAGGGGGAAAAGAAGCAGCTCGTTCAGATCATCAGACAGAAGAAAAAGGATACGTCACAAGAGGCAGATCATCTACAATGATGGCCGATTCGTCAAGAATGTCTCTCTTTGCTTGTACCTGGTTTCACAGGATACAAGTGCGACAAAAGCGAAAGAATGTAGAAGGTAAAGAGAAGAAAAGGGAAAAGAGCAAATGAGAATACAACGAAGGGGAAGGAGGGTCAACAACACGCCGTCCACCACCAGAGCGGAAACCAAGACAAAGGGGAGAAACAAACGAGGAACGGGACGTAAGGGACGGGAAGAGGGAAGAGAAGAGGAAGGATGTTAAGTAAGTGCAGGGCGTGTGTGTCAGTTGAAACCCGTGGGCGCGTAGAAACCGGATGCCAGGCGACTGGAGCTGGCGATGGAGACAAGCGACGATGTTGACATTCGCCGGCGGGAGTCTCCATAGCAACCGCTTCCGCTCAAGGGCCTCGATGCCTGGGTGCCTGCCCGCTCAGGCCCCATCGCGGCTGCGGCTCCGATCGCTTTAGTCCCGCTTGGGCCTAGCGCCATGATCGCCCGCCAAGCGTCACTTTTTCCGCTTTTTCTTTTCGGCTGCCAACTTTCTGGCCGTCTTCAGTTGCCATCCACCACCTGCCCTCCTTCCCTCCCTCCCGTGGCATCATGAATCGATTCGGCAAGCTGTCTCTACAGCTGCCTCCTTCGGTATGCCTTTTCTGTCAGAGTCGAAATGCCTTCCTTCCGTCCGCCCTCGGCGCTCAGTCCGTTCGCACCATGGCTGGCGGTCGCCTCCGCCGCAGAGAAGTTGCCCGTAAAGCGCTGTCTGCCGATGTGGCCAAATCTTCCTTGAGACAGGATCGATCCAGAAACGAAAAACGTGGCCCCTTTGCCGGAATGAATCAGACCGAGGCTCGCTTTCGTGATGCTCCTCGCCCGCGATCCGCCGCCGCCGTAAAACGCTCGGGGGAGCCCGAAAGCAAGACCCAGAAAAGCGACAGCCCGCTATACAAAGCCCTGAAGATGCAAACCACGTTGTCTCCCGTGACCTATGGCCGTCGGACGGCGATCAAAGCGAAGCTAGCCGAGATCACCAGTTTCGACCAATTCCCTCTGCTGCCCGTTGTTCGACATTCGATTTTTTCTCAGGCCCTACCGGGTCTACTTGACGTCACTCCGACCCCGATCCAACGTTTGGCGATACCCGAGCTTCTCAAGGAACCGGAGGACGGCACCAAATCACGACGGAAGAACGATCCCGAGGCGCAGTATGACCAATACCTTCTCGCCGCGGAGACCGGGTCCGGAAAGACCCTGGCCTACCTGGTCCCCTTGATCGATGCCGTCAAGCGCCTGGAAGTGCAAGATAAGGAAACCGAGAAACTTGAGCAGGAGAAACAGGCGAAAGAAAGAGAGGAGCGGCTGAAGAAGCAGGCCTTTGACATCGAGCCCGAGCTTCCTCCGCTGTCGAATGCCGGCAGACCTCGTGTCATCATCCTGGTGCCCACGGCTGAACTGGTGGCGCAAGTGGGCGTCAAAGTTAAGGCATTCGCGCACACGGTCAAGTATCGCTCGGGCATGATCTCTTCAAACCTGTCGCCCCGCCGGATCAAAAGCATTCTGTTCAACCCGGATGGAATCGATATCCTCGTCACCACCCCTCACCTTCTCGGATCCATCGCCAAAACCGAACCGTATGTGCTCAGCCGCGTCAGCCATCTGGTCCTCGACGAGGCTGACTCGCTGATGGACCGGTCTTTCCTGCCGACCACCTCGGATATCATCAGTAAGACGGCACCGTCGCTGCGCAAACTCATCCTGTGCTCGGCCACCATCCCCCGCAGTCTCGATAACCTCCTACGGAAGCGCTACCCGGACATCAAGCGGCTCACCACGCCCCAACTACATGCCATCCCGCGTCGCGTGCAACTCGGAGTAGTCGACATCCAGAAGGATCCTTACCGCGGCAACCGCAGCCTGGCCTGCGCGGACGTGATCTGGTCCATCGGCAAGGCCGGCGACAGCGAGCCTGTCGGACCGTTCGCATCGTACATGGAGCCGAGCGTCAAGAAGATCCTGGTCTTTGTCAACGAGCGCGAGGAAGCCGACGAGGTAGCCGAGTTCCTCCAGTCCAAGGGCATCGACGCTCAGTCGCTCTCTCGCGATTCCAGCGCCCGCCAACAGGAGGAGACTCTCGCCGAGTTCACCGAAACGCCCCCGCCCCCGAGCCCGGAGGAGATCATGCTCGCTCAGAAGCGCCGCCGCGAGGAGAACGCCATTCCCTTTGAAATGCCGCGGTCCCCCACGTCGGATCGAAGCCGCCGGCTGCCCAACACCAAAGTTCTCGTCACCACGGACATTGCGTCCCGCGGTATCGACACCCTCGCGGTCAAGACCGTCATCCTGTACCATGTTCCCCACACGACGATCGACTTTATCCACCGTCTCGGACGTCTGGGGCGGATGGGCAAGCGCGGTCGTGGAATCGTTCTCGTGGGGAAGAAGGACCGCAAGGATGTGGTGAAGGAGGTGCGCGAGGGTATGTTCCGAGGACAGGCTTTGATTTAGAGATCGCACGGATGAGACCATATGGCGTCAGAGGGGCACGCCTCTTACGTATGTATTTCATGTACAACAGATATCACATTGATGTATATTATCTATCATCTTGTATAATAAACCACGAACCCAGCGGATATATCACAGCATAGACATTCAATCCAACCATCGTATATATATCCCACTCACCTCCACCACACTCACTCAACCCTGTCCCATCAAACCTAACAAACACCTTACAACCATCAAGATAGAAAACCAAAGACAAAAAGATTAAACAGGAACCCGTCCCCCCACCCTCCTCCAAAACGCACACCTCTCCTTCAACCCCGTCAACCCAACATTCTCAAACCCGGTCTCCCTCACCACGAACTCCGACTCCGACCCACGCAACTTCAACACCCCCGGCACGTCCTCCCCCGTGAGCTTATGCGCGTTCGGATCCCCCGTTTGAATAAAACTTGCGAATGCGCCTGCGTAGCCGTTATATACTAAGGGATTTGTTTGTTGGACGGAGTTTGGACGATTCCACTATTTTGGTTTTTTATTTCAGTTAGCGCGCACACACACACAGAGCGAAGTAGTAAAGAAAGGAGAAGGGGAAAGAAGTAGAAAGAGGAACATACATAAATCGTATCACTTGCATGTTTCGCCGGCGCGATCGTGTACTCGGCCAAGTAACCCTTCTCACTAGCCGCGTTTGCAATCCAATACGCCGGACAAGCGAGAACAAGGTCCCGATAAACGAGGCCGGCGCGGATGAGGGTGGAGTTATAATTTGTGAGAGTTTCGGTGTTTCCAGTGGGCGGGTAATAGATTGATTCGACGCGGTTGATGTCTGATGGGGTGAGGCCGGGGAGGAAGCCAGTGAGCCAGGTGGAGAATGCAGTGGTGTTGGATTGGGAGTCTGCGGTGCTGCTGAGACCGGGGGGAAGGAAGTTCTCGCCCTCGTGGGTGTTGTAGATGCTGAAGATCGAGGAGGTAGGGAGTCGTGAGGTGGAGGTTGCGCGGGAGAGAGAGTCAACGAGGAACGAGCCGTCGAGGACAGGTGCCCAGGTGTATGAGGACGTTGTCCATTGATGGGAGGCGCTGATGGTGAGGCTGGCGTCGCGGATGGTCTGGACGTCGACGGACTTGATGCAAGCAAGCGAGTCTTTCGCGGTAGCGCAGCCGGTCAGGTTGACGAAGGTGTCGTAGATAGCTTCAGCCTGGGGGTCATCGTAACGGTAGGTTTTAGGCCAGAAGGGCGAGCTGGCGAGGGCCTTGGAGAAGAGCTTCGGGTTCCCGTGGCGGCCGTTGGCAAGGACTTGCGCGACGACGGACCCTCCGCCGGCGGACTGGCCCCAGATCGTCACGTTGCGAGGATCGCCGCCGAAGTGGTGGATGTGCGATTGAACCCATTTCAAGACGTATTGCTGGTCGAGGAGGCCTGGGTTGAGGTCGGCGGTGGACGAGTCCTTGATGGCTTTTCCGGGGAGGAAGCCAAACGCGTTGACGCGGTAGTTGGGGTAGATGACGACGTAGTCGTTGAGGTTGGTGACGTTGAGGACGGGGTAGGAGGATGGAGGGAGGGTGAAGGAGGCGCTGCCTTGAATGAAAGCGCCGCCGTAGAAGACGACGAGGACGGGTCTGCGCGCTGAGGATGTAGGATTCCAGGGCCGCGAGAAGAGACCGAGGTAGAGACAGTCTTCGGAGCCGTTGACGGTGCGCTGAGGGCACATGTCAAAATCTTGGTCTGTGTTGTAAACACCATTGGATATGCGGTGGGGTGGCTGAGGCGCTCGAAAGCGGTTTATTCCCGTCGGAGGGCTGGCATATGGGATCTTGCGGAAGTATGAAAGGTTGTAGGTTGCATCGTATTTGCCTTGGAAGGCTCCATAGTCTAGACGGATCAAGGGATCATTGTAGGCAATTGCAAGTGAACTGACGCAGAGCAAGCTGAGCGCCTGCAGAAGGAAGGCGAAGAGCCACATGGTTATAACGGACGATCTTCACCCCGTGGGGCATGACAGGGAAGGCCAATGCCCATGATTTTATAAGTTAAATCAATTAACATCAAGTCTGGGGATCGGGATGATACTGACCGAGATTTAAATTGAGATTCCATCGGTCCAGTCAAGCGAGGACTGCGATTGGTGCAGTTATATATTTCCCATCGTGAAGGATGACAGAAGGAGAGAATGTGGGGATGCAGAAAGCGGGGGAGTAGTCGTACTGGTACTAATAGTAGTATTGTTTAACGTTCACGTTCAACGGGACTGGGCGGAACCCCTATAGCGGGCTGATACTTTATAAGTAGGCTTGGACCTCTCTACTGTTATTAAGCGAGTGGAAGACCGTTATGAGCTATCTAGGAAAGCTGTACTGTGCTTTTAGGTACAGAACTAGATATTTGGGGGTCTTACTGCCTCTGTAGGAGTAAGTAACCTTTATATCATTTTGGCAGAACTTACAGTAGTATTATTAGAAACTAATATATATAGATCGGAGGACAAGCTATTCATACAGGATATATCTCAGGGACCTGAGTTTAGGGAAAGACTAAATTTAGTATTTTTTATTATTAGGCCGGGCTTCGTTGCTCTTGATCCTCATGTGGCCGGGGGACCACCAGAGCTGCACGTCATGGGCGTCGAGGAGGCGGTGGCACTCCTAGAAGGCCCGGTTCGAGGTCAGAAAGCGGAAGAGAAACAGCGAAAAGACAGGCATTTCTTTATGACACATACAAATACCCCAAAAGAACATGGTTGCCATGAGCAGCAGCGGCAGTAGTAGCCATGAACGTCCAGTAGAAGAGCAGATGTTGCCTGTCTCCCTACAGCCTCCCTTAGGGCATGGGAGACGGACGTACTTAGCTAAAAGTTCTAAATACCTACAAAACAGAACAATTCAACTAGTTTCTTCTTTCCTCCCCCTCAGCCAGAAACTCGTAAGAATCCACCTAAAAAACATAGGGGAATTACCAATTGTCCTATCATACAGTTTTAGAAAGGATGCTAGAAAGCAGGTCATGCGTATACATGGTCGAGCGGCCTAATATGTGTTGCCTATACCTTACACATATGATATAAGCTGGGCGGCGTGGGTAATCACGGGGCCGTGGAGTGGCCCACGGGAGACAAGTAGTCATGAGCCGGACAGAACCTTAGTAATCGTGAGCGGAAGGGCCGCCGGCGGTTTAGGGCCCCGAGGCCGCGTAAAAAGGAAAAAGAGGGGGGGATATAGAGCGGTTTAGAAGAGGGAAAGGGGATTAGAAGATAGGGAATTACTGCGGCGGTGCGGTAGGGTATCCCTACCGGGTGCAGACCTTGGAGTAGGACCCGGTGAACTGCAGGAGCTCACCGAGTCTAAGGTTGGAGAAGCGTACTCAGGTAGGCAATCGCCTGGTGTAAACGGCCGCTTGGGCCAGCACGTAAAGCAGCGCTTTATCTTGCGGCACAGGACCACATGGTTGCCATGAGCGGAGCGCTCTATATGCAGGATACCCAGGAAAGGACCAGAAAGTATGGAAAAAAAAGTGATCGACCCACATTTATTACTCCCTTCGCAACCATGCCAACCAACGACATCCAAAACCCAACCCGAGCACAAGAAACGCCTTCCAAAGTGTACAAAGAACAAAATGGTGAAGGTGTAAAAATGAGACAAAACCCCTATAGAATGCTCCCTTCTTCCAAACTCCTAGCCCGCCCGAGAGCCCGGCATTACGTACGAAACAAAAAAAAAAAAAAAAAAAAAAAAGAAAAGAAAATCCAACCGATGATACAGGGTGAGAAAATCGTTACGTTACATGGTCATGCGAAGCGAACGAGTCCGCCGTCGGCTGGCCCGAGTGTTGCGGCGCTGTTGCTCCTCGCATGCCTCGCTGTCCTCGGTTTCCGTGCGAGGCTCTGACAGCTCCGGCGTCGGGGTGATTCCAAAGCTCACTCCACGGTCCTTGCGGGAGACGCGCGCCTCTTCATCAGGGTAAAGAAATCGATGCACGGTGCGATGATCCAGCACGCGCTCCTCGTCATCGGACGGTCCCTCACGCTCGGTCTTGGGCCAGCGGAACCCATATAGCATCGAGTGGCGCTCACAACGGGGACATTCTCGGCGGGTGAGGTAGGAGTTGGGTTGTACAAACCATGCATTGCATGTATGGCAGTCTACCCACCGATCGTAGGCCTGTGCGAGTAACTTGGAGGTTTTGGTGTAGTCACCAGGAACGCGGGCTCGGCGTGAATCGGCCTCCACGGACGGAACGACGGCGTGCCTACCTCGAGAGCCTCGAGAGCCTCTCGTCCGCTCGACCACGGTGCCCAGCTTTTCGTCGAGCTCCAGCGAGTCGGACAGATCGGACAGTGCGTCGTTGTCGCTGCCCCTTCGCAGCCGCTCCTTTTCGGGTAGCTCCGGACCGGGCTCAACAGTCGCCGTCGGCGTCGACATCGGCATCGGGTCGTTCGGTTCGCGAGGCGAAACTTCAATGGTTTCCTCCACTTTGATCTTGACCTCACACACCGACGTGGCGGTTGTTGAAGTCGAGGAGCCGTGCGATTCGCTGGCCTCCAGCGAGGACGAAGGCGATTCACAACCGACCACGGCAGGGGGCGGAGGCAATCGGGTGGTTTCTACATTGATTTTGTGTTCCGAAACGATTTTCATAACGGTTGTGGACTCTGCCGCGACTTCGACAGGTGGCAGTGCTGATGGTACTTCCGTGGAACAAGGCAGCGCGACGCCATTCTGAGATTGATCCGACGTCGACTCTACCGTAGTGGTGATTTCAGTCAGCGACACCTCGGATCGCAATTTGGAACTTTGTGGCATGAATTTGGCACGCTTGCGAGGGGTGGACGAAGGCGAGGTGTCCGGGTCCGGGTCGGCCCCCTGCTTGCGTTTCCTGGGCGAGCAGTGGCTGTCCAACGATAGCGCGTCGTCGGGCAAGGCTGGCGTCGACGCGGGGCTCGAGTCCTCCGAATCGACATGCGGCGCCCACCCATTGCGTACGGCTCGCTCGCACGTCAGACAGAGACATTCGCAGTTGTCAATCCCAAAGTAATCGTCGCCGTAAGATACCGTAATTTCTTCTCCGGTGTAAATATCGCGCGTAGCCATCACCAACATGCCCTCGGAACCACGGGTGACCAGTCGCCCGTTCGCATTGCAGTCATGATTAGCAAACCGAGCCGGTCCCAGGAAGAAGGAGGGTGTTTTCCGTCGGCTCGACATGACGATACTAAAATCCTTTCTCTTCAAATCCAAATCCTGCTCTTCCTCGCGAGTGACGGGGACCAGCGTCCCGCCGAGATACTTGATCTCCTCGCCCTGCTTGATGAACTTGCGGGCGCATATGGCCGCTTCGTGCTCGGTGATCGTGTAGCGATTGGTGGTCATGACCTCGAATGGCGAGTCCGGGAGGTACATCTGAATGTACTTGCGTAGGTGTCGACGAAACCATTCTTTCTCGCGGTCGTTTGAGAGCTTCGCCAGATACTTCTTGAGACCGGAAGTGGACAGTAGCTGCCGTTCCGCCTTCACGGTGTCCTTGGCGACAATGACATCGTGAAGGATGATGTGGGCGATATCGTCTTCGACGATCCCGCGGATGGGGTTGTATTTAGTTCGATTCTTGCGAGTGTTCGTCCAGAAGTAGGCCTGTCCTCGTGATCCGTCAGACCTGGTGAATATTCATAACACATTGGATAACATACCCGATCCACCAGCGCATCGGTCGCAACGTCGTCGTAGCTAGCCAACTTCGCAAGCGTAAGACGGTCGCGCCGCTCAGACGGACTATTTCTCGCTTTTGAAGACGGCATGTCACTCTTCACTCTCGTGTCAGGTTCCTCATTCACTGGTTGTTCGGTTTCTGTCGGGCCCAATCGTCCAAATTGCCCGGACTGCAGATGACGGATCTATGTGTAAAAGGGAGGAAATTAGGCGGAAGAGCAGGGCCGCAGAAGGGCTCAATCTATCGGAAAATACTTAGAGAAAGGGACCCCAAAAAAGGAATGTGAACGACCAGCTAGACAAGAACTGGAACAAGCAGGGTCAGGCCACGTAACATTATGGAACGAAAAAAGAAAAGAAAAGAGGGGGAGCGAGAAGGAGAGCGACAGAAAAGAAAGAAAGACCCCCTGAGGGAAATTAGCGCGCACGACTGCGAGGAAGCAGATATATCCCAAGGCGCAGTGCAGAGGATGAGCGGCCGCAGCGCCTCTGTCTGGGGTCGGCGCTCGGCGAAACCTGTCCCGTCCGCCTTTCTGCTGCTTTTCTTTCCGGCTCACCCAGCGCAATCTTCCCGGCGATTCCTTACCACGTCATGCGATCAAGATGATTCAACTCAAGGTATGGTTTCAATGGGCTATTTTTGATCTCCTATTGCTTTGGTTTTCACTGACGGATTGGGTCGTCCAGACGTTGCTAAACTGTATCGACAACTCCGGTGCTGCGGTTGTCGAATGCGTGAATGTCCTGAAGAAGGAGCGAGCTGCCACTGTTGGTGTGTATCTTCGGTCGAACCATTTGAGACACTAGTGCCTTCTAATCATTCACTCGTGTCGGTGTTCCAGGCGATAAAATCGTGGTGGTGGTCCAGAAACAACGAAACTTCGGTCCCGACGCCGCGCAGAGCAGTGGTATTGCGAACAAGGTCCGTCGAGGAGATATTCGGCATGCCGTGATCGTCCGAGCAGCCAAGGAGATGCAACGATCCGATGGCTCCCTGGTCAAGTTTGACGACAACGCCTGTGTGTTGGTAAACAAATCTGGTGACCCGATTGGAACGCGAATGAACGGTCAGTGAATGCACAACCATTTCCTCTCTTGATATATATTAACCGTTACTGACCGGTTGACAGGAGTCGTGGCTACGGAACTACGAGGAAAGCAGTGGTCTAAGATTTTGTCGTTGGCGCCGATGCATGTATAAATATCCCCCATGAAAGCGAATCGTTTATTACACATATCTAGTCTGTATCAATAGAAATATTTTCTTTTCCCCTTGACCCCTGCAAAACTTTCAATCGCCATAAGATAAACTCCAGGACTATGCAACAAGATAAAATTGGGTATCGGACATCACGACGGTGATAAGACATCAAGAATCAAACGAAGACATTACCGCAGGAACAGCAAACGTAGTAAAGTTTCTAGACTATATGTTAGTCGGGTTGATCATTTATTGACTCGGCACAGGGAAACTCACCATTCCGGTTTCCGCAGATCGCTGCTGGGACTGGAAGAAGACCGCTTCTTTTTCGTGGCAGGTCGGGCATTCCTTATTGGACCGGGGAAGCTAAAGTCGAAGAAAAAAGAGCATGTTAGCCACGGAAATTGCAAGCAATTGTCTCCATGACGCGACATCGGGCTTGCCCCGCTCCTTTTAAGCCGGCAAAACCTCCTCCTGGTCATCTTCAAATCACGCATCTTCAGGGGCCTCTCCGCAGACAAAACATGTGATCTCTTCTCCGCAGTGGGTGCAGAAACCAGGGAGACAAACCGTAGGATCAGATCCCACATCCTGAGTCACACCGGCGGTGTCTCCGACTTGGGTGTTCAGCTTGTTCTGGTAGACGCAGTACGAGGTGGCGGGCTCTCCGACGTGGCAGGTTCGGCATGTGAACATCAACTGGTTGTTGACGCGGTCTTCTTTCGGGTAGAGTAAGTTGGAGCTGAGAGACGTCAGTAAGAGATCCGGTGTAAGGTGAGAATTCGAGATGGGAGATACGCACCATTCGCGACAGAATCGGAAATGAACTTGCTCGGCGGCCTTTGTGTCGCCACCGGCAGACGGAGATGGGCTGGCAGACATTTCACGGAGTTCTGAAAGATTGATTTGAGGAAGTGAGATGGGGAATCGGGCAAAAGGCAAAAGGCAAAAGGCAAAATGTAAATTGTACTCCGTACAACAAAAGAAGAGGCAAGAGGCGGCGCTGCCAGAGAAGCGATGGAAGGTCAAAGAAGTCCGCACGCTAAGCCTCATCGGGCACGAGGGCGGCGACGGGCCTCATCACGGGGATGTTTGCGCTGTTGGCCCTGTTTGCATGGTTGGCACTGGGCAGTCTGTCCCTCCCCCGCAATTCTTCTCCATGCTCGTGTTTCTTTTTCCCTCTTGGCGTTTCGCATTCCTCATAGAACTCACTGCATGTTGGTAGACCCTTGCAGTTGCATCCTGTCTGCACTCTGTCACCTTTCTTTGTTTCCCCGTTCCTTTGTACTCACATCATCATCACTACCATGGTTTGTGTTCCCGCTGTTCTATGAAACTGAACAATGCTTATTCATGGAGCTTGATCTAGGTAGAGACAGGTCTTCCAGCCGGATGGGAGGTCCGCCACTCGAACTCCAAGAACCTCCCTTACTACTTCAACCCCTCGATTAAAGAGTCTCGCTGGGAACCGCCCGCCGGCACGGACACCGAAACCCTCAAAGTCTACATGGCGAACTACCACAGCGGCCCCGCCGGTCGGCCTGACGGTTTAGGCCAGGGCGAAGGGAAGATCCGCTGCAGCCATCTTCTCGTGAAGCACAGAGACAGCAGACGACCTAGCAGCTGGCGCGAGGCGGAGATTACTCGGTCCAAGGAGGAGGCTATTGAGATCCTGCAGGGTCATGAGCAGCGCATTCAGTCGGGCGAAGCGACCTTGGGAGATATTGCGATGTCGGAATCGGATTGCAGCAGTGCCCGGAAGAGGGGCGACCTGTATGTTTCGGACTTGCGAAAATTTGGGGTTTTAGCGATGGGACTAATTGTTCTGCAGGGGCTTCTTCGGACGTGGCGAGATGCAGAAGGAATTCGAAGATGCGGCTTTTGCCTTGCAACCGGGCCAGGTTAGCGGTATTGTGGAGACGGCTTCTGGTGCGCATCTTATTGAACGGTATGCTATCTATCTTTGCTGGGGTCTTGAACTAAGTGCTAACTCAGTTGATGTACAGCGTCCAGTGAACTTAACGGATAATATACATATTAAATATGAGATTAGAGACTTGGAATAACTTTTTGTCACTTCATCCCTGTTTACCTTTTGCTAGAAGCAGTCAATGATATCTGAGTGGGCAGTTCAGTCCAACAATTATTTATATACCATTCAATTACAAGCCAATGACTCTGCATCTAGTTGTATTTTGCGTTTTGCAGACGCTCCAGACCAGTCTTTGAGATTTGTGTGAGGAGAGCTGCTGAAGTGACTATAATTGATCCCTACTACTACAACTACTACTACTACTACTACTACTACTACTACTACTACTACTACTACTACTACTACTACTACTACTACTACTACTAC
>NW_026515997.1:0-29945 GCF_023601865.1 Aspergillus affinis | reverse complement strand
CGGGCAGGTTTCCTTTCCTAGATCGTAGAAAAACGGTTCGGCCAGGTAGCTCTCGTTGATAGTATTCTGCCAGTGTTATTGAAAGCCCTCGATCAGCTCGCCCAATGTATTCGCCTTAGTCAGTATTTTAAGATTCTTTCTTTCGATTAGAATCCTGACGTCCTGAAACTGATGGCATCTGGGGCGTTTCGTTACCTCCAGAATCCGTTCCCAGATAGTAGGGAGCGCTTCTGGAGGAAGAAAGTAGACAAGCAACTGCTCACGGGCGACTGGATCCACTCGCTGTGACCGCATTTCTACGCCCCGGGCGGTCGCGTTCAGCCGGCTATGGTCAAAGCTAGAGGGGTAGTGTTGAATAAGATCGCCGGAATAACAGCAATTGATGATCGGGAGGAGAATCTCGTCCATCCACTGCCTGAAATCCTGGTCTAACAGACGGCTGGATTGCTGACCTTCCCGGTAGAGTCGGGGAAAGAGCAGATACAGAGATATATCTTCGAATCCAACCAGGCGACCAAAGGTATAATGCGGGACTTGATGGACAGGCCGGCGCACACTATGGGCCTGCCCAGTTGAATCGAAAAACTGGACCGAAATCGGATCTAAATGAAGGCTTGACTGGAGGTCAGAAACTGCCATCTGCGTAGGATGCCATCGGATCTCCCGACGGGCTACGGCTAAACTACTTGTAAATCCTCTCACACTATCGATATCAACGGTAATACCCAATGAAGGGTTTGGGCGATAGTCGGCAGCCACACAGAGATGTATTGGGAATCGATCGGGATCTCGAGAATCCGTTCCGTAGTAGATCTGTTGTTTCCGTACCTTAGGAATTTGCTGGGCAAGGTTAGACTCGCGGACCGCGATTGTCGTCGAGCTTAGTACATCCGGAAAGTCTCTGTCGATATTAATCTGGTCCACGTAGTCCCCAAGCCCAGTATAAACCGAATGCGTCTCTTGGTGCGCCGTATGTGCCTGCTCATGGCACTTATAACAACAGCCGTAATGCTGATATAGCTGATCGGCAAGTGCGCGTGCCAGCGTACAAATATCCTCGCGAGATTCGGAAATCGGTAGGATAGGAACTGGGATCTCTAAATTCGACTGATTATCATAGGGTCGCTCATTGCGCGTCGGTAGGGATGGTCAGACTGAAGGCTCAGACTCGGGCTCGGGACTAGCGACAGGCTCAAAACTGTTAAGCTCTAGAGGTGGCTCGTCAATCGGTATATAGCTATCTTCAAGTTCGAGAGGAGCTGGACCGGGGCTCAACGGCGGGAGCAACTCTTCCAGTTCATGGGTTACCGACGGCGCCCCTATGCCAGTAATATGAGCGATAGAGGGATTGGAAATTGTAGATGGCCTAGCAGAGCAGAATTCGGTAGAGAACGCGTTATATTCAGTAGCTCGCGCGGTCTCCCGCCGGTTTTGTTGCCGTTTAAGTTTCGCAGCCTCCCGTTCCTCTGATGAGGCGTATTTTGGTGGACGACCACGTTTTCGAGTAGTAGACATAATCGTACCTAGATACAAATTTGGCCGATGTTAAGAGAGATACTGACAGCATGGCTGACGATAAAATTGGTAAAATGCTTGATCGATTCTATGTAGCGAGGCTGCAGACTAGCTAACTATCTACGATCGCTGTGTGGGTCATGTGGTACACTAAACTACATTCGGAAGGTCAAATATGCGAGGTACCGCCAACAGATACTGACTGATAAAACTGAATAGGCGAAAGGAACTAGTGCCCTAGAAACTGATGGACAAGGGGGAGGAACCTTGCTAGCTGGAAAGTTCTGTAATAGAGGTCGTCTGTTATGGTACAGATCTAGGGTGCCTAAGATACCCCCTCGGCGTAGCCCAGAACGCTATATTAATTATTATCTGTTCCGGGATCTGCATATCTCCCGCCTGCCTGAAGATCCTGTTGTAGCTCTTCGAGCTACATCTTGTCTATCAGCCTGTAGATAGCTTGACCCTATAGCAATTCAGAGATATTGTAAACTATTAGCCTGCCTGCCATCAGCTCTACTACCCCGCCAGCCCGCACCTTGACATCGTCAATCCGTTTCATTAATTTATATATATCTTTCTGATAGTATTATATCGGACATACTCGGGTAGATAATGCCGCGCGGCCTGTAGATCCGGGGGCCAAGTTTTATAGGACAGAGAGAGGATCTTTCTATCTATGCGTGCCGTACCGTACAAATAAGGAATATCTTAAGGAATAGAAGGAGGTCAGATAGTGTCACGGTACAGACCTGGGGTGCCTGAAGCACCCCTTCGGCATGGCCCGGAACACTATATTATCCGTTCCGGGATCCGCATATCTCCCGCCTGCCTGAAGATCCTGTTGTATGTGACGAACTGACCAAGGCCTACTATATAGAGCGATGCGCATACCAAGTCGAAGACTTGGTATTCTGGTCTTTTTAGTAGCTCAGTTGGTAACTGTCCTACTAAACGGTCTTGGCGGGTAGAAACGCACCTACTCACTGCCAAGCCCGTGACATTGTAGCTCTCCGAGCTACGTCTTGTCTATAAGCCTGTAGATAGCTTGACCCTGTAGCAATTCAGAGATATTGTAAACTATTAGCCTGCCTGCTCGCCTGCCTGCCATCAGCTCTACCACCCCGCCAGCCCGCACCTTAACAGATAGCCCGTCAGATATCAACCGATAGGGAAAAAGGTGATATAGCAGCAGAATAAACCGAAAGGGTTAGCGGTAAGGCAAAAATTCCAAAAATAGTTGGCGGTAAGGCATTAATTCGAGCAGGTTGATTATATAATCTCTACTCCCCAAAAACTTCCGCAACTCCCCAACTTTAGGCAGCGATTCCGCGCGAACGAAAGAGAATATAGAAATTCTAATTAGTGGGCAGGATTCTGCATTAACTGCTCTATATCTAGGCAAATTTTGATAGGGCTTCGACGTTGGTGGAGTTCTAAGTCTAGGCGGAAAACGGCCTATGGCATTTCCTGCCGATCTCCCGCCCCAACCACCTTTGGGCACTAAAATTACCTCATTTCTGCCTAAATCCCTACGTCGATCAACAATCGAGACCGTTCGAATTAATAATATAATTCAAAATCAATCATTTTGAATGTTTGATTGCTGCTACAATCCTTTCTATAAATATACTTATTCCTGCCTATTATCTCGATTTGTTATTTTTATTCTAATTTATTTTCCTTGCTTATTCTTTCTGTTGACTCTTTCGATTTTAATTTATTCTGTTATGATCTCTCCTCTGCTTACTACCCTGCCTGATTTCATTGTGTTTAATGAAGAATTTCAATTTATTATTTGCAAAATTTACCAAACTGCCATTCACCCATCAAAAATTCAGGATTATTTGACCAAACATTTGACCTAGACTTCGGCACAACCCATCGATGGGTCCAAATGTTGGACCCATCGCCAAACCCATATGGGTTATGGGTTTTTTTGAAATGGTCAACCCATCCCAATGGGTACCCATGGGTTTTTGATAGGTACCCATGGGACCCAAAAAAACCCATATTCTGCACAAATTTGAGACTTGGCATACATAATTCAGCTTACTTAACAAAATTTCAGATTGTAATTTTGACATGTTTTCTCTCGTTTAGCATCTCATAGTCTTATAATTATAATCTCTACTAGAAAACTATTTTTTTATGTTAGCAGAAGAATCTTCAAACCTGATTCTCTATTAATTTCAAATCAAAAACTTAATTTTTGATAGTGATAGTATTAAGTCTGTAGATTATAAAGTTATAGTTGTTTTAATGAATAAAGATATATAATCTATATATATAGGGGGCCATGGCCCGTAGAACAATTCGTTGTGAAAGCTCAAAGGAATTTTTTTCCGGCAAAGAACTACAATAATTTAAGGGGAATACCTTCTAAATGTAAGCCAATAGATAATAAAGACTAATATTATTATTGATCTAATGTAGTTGTGCTTTAATACTGCTGTTCTTTGTCTATTTATCTTTGAAATGAGGACAAAGGCAATTCCAGAGGTTTTCCTACTGAATATTCTTTGGCCGAGTAAGGAAATGGGTATTATAGGTTTTCAATGGGTTTTCAATGGGTTTTTGAGGGGTATTGTGGGTTTTCGATGGGTTTTCGATGGGTTTTTGAAGGGTATTGTAGGTTTTCGATAGATTTTCGATGGGTTTTATGGGTTTTCGATAGGTTTTATATTTAGACCCACTAAAAAAGCTAATAATATTTGATCTCCCTATATTGCTTTTGCTTTTCCCCGCAACCAGCTGGAATTAGGGGGATCTATCAATCCAGTCTTTTCGACGAAGGTGTGTCCTCTCTTTCTACCCATTTGTCTTACTTTATAGTTTTTTGTGTTAATATGTCTTAAAGCCAAAGCCAGCACTCTGACTTTTTACCCTCTCTTTATGAGGAAAAAACAGGTCAATTATCCTATTTTACGCCTTTATACTACCTCACTACACCTACAGATAGTATCTTAGGCTCGTGTTCAATCGAAGGTAGCGAGTCTGACTTTGTCCGACTGAGCAATCCTTCTATCCCTGCATCACTTACCCGTGTTGGCCCAGATCAGAGAAAGGCCTTTTTACGTTATAACAATATGGTTTATACCGATTGGGTTGACTGGTGGCTCCAAACAGACTTCGAACAGAAAAGTAACCTTAAATGGGATACAAACCGCAATGCAGATATCTGAAAACATTTTGATCAGGTTACCTCTCATAAAGATGGAGCGCCAAAGGTAATGTGTAAACGCTGTGACGAACTGACCAAGAACCACTATATAGAGTGATGCGCGTACCAAGTTGTCGACTTGGTATTCTGGTCTTTTTAGTAGCTCAGTCGGTAACCGTCCCACAGACCTACTAAAACGGTCTTGGCGGGTAGAAGCGTACCTACCCAATGTCAAGCCCGTGACAAACGCTGCGCCCGGATTTTAGAACATCCTGCAGCTACTTTACCTAACGGCAAGAGCCTATATGGCACATCAACTTTGTCAAAATATCTCAAGACAGCAAGTTGCCAAAAGGCTAAAGCTAACAGTAAAGAGAATATCTCTCGATTTCTTAAAGCAGAAGTATGTTACTTATCAAACTTTATTTATCTTATATTGATTATTTTAGGACCGGACAGCTACTACTAAGCCTTTTTCGCAAGCTACATGGGAGGTTCAGCTTCTACAGTTTCTTACTTTGAATCGTTTACCGTTCTATCTTGTTGAACATCTAACGTTTTATATCTTTATTCAATCAGCATGCTCAGTGCCTTCTTCTCCAGTAATACCTTCTTCGACTACAATTCGGCGACGATTACGGGATGTTATCCAAGATAAACAACGTTTTACCCTTCAAACATTTTTGCCCGGATTAAAGATATCGGTTGCACTAGATTGCTGGACTTTCCCATATAATCAGGCCTTTATGACGGTCACGAGTTATTTTATTAATGTTAACTGGGTATATCAAGAGGTTCTTCTTGGATTTAAGCCATTACATAGCTCACACACAGGTGCAAATCTAAGTGCAGCTCTTCTCGAGACATTAATTGGCCACAATATCCAAGACCGGGTGTTCGGGATTACAACAGATAATACGACAAACAATAAAACATTAGTTGATACAATCCAGCAAGCACTCCCTAACAATGCTACTGTTATCTGAATTCTTTGTTTTGCTTATGTAATCCAGCTTTGTTTGAATCAGCTACTTGATCGTTTTAAAGCTGTACCCTAAAACGATGTTGCAGAGATAAAATGGACCGATTAGCAATTATCAGTAGCGAAAACAAATGGAAGATACTAAAAACGCGAGATCTCGGGTACATTGAATAAGATTCGCTACCTTGCGATTTACATTTATGCAAGTTTATAACGTCGAGAGACCTTCCTTCAGCTTCAGCCTCAAGAACCTAGGCTAGTACCTATTTAAGACGTCCAAATTCGATGGAACTCGACGTATTTGATGCTTCAACGTACAAAACGGTTATGCAGCTATTTCAAACCGTTCTATAAGCAATATGATTGTGAAAAAATATTGTTTAATAATAAAGAATGGCGTCAAATTAATTATCTTCTCTGTATTACGCAGCTATTTTTTGACTATATCACTGAGCTATCAAAGACAAAGGAAGTTACTACGCATCTAGTTTTTAAGCTTTATAACGCACTTTTCGAACATCTTGAGCAATCGATAAGCCAGCTAAAAAAGAAGCGTATTAGATAGAAACAGCAAATGCTACAGTCACTAGAAGTAAACTAACAGAAGCTTAGTAACTATTACTCTCAAACAGATAAGATGAAAGGACATATCTTTGCTATCGGTACTATGCTTGTACCAGATAACAAGCTTCAATTTTTCTAGACTGATGATTGGGAATTACATTGGCGTAAGATATATCGTAAATCATTTCAATTAGCATTGTTTTCCTATCAAGAGCGTCTTTTAAGAGATCAAGCTTCGCCTACGCCCCAAACGTTATCAAGATCAACATTAAGGCTTAATAAGATGCTAAGTAGGAATAAGGCCGTGGCAAAATCTATTAGAGATAAGGCTACCCAGTATCTCGATAGTAGTAAGTCTGTTAGTTTTAGCTATTAATGTTCTATACTGATTTAATTCTAGATCCAGTGGAAGCTAAGCCTCTCCAATTCTGGCGTAACAATCAATCCTATTTTCTTGCAATTGCATTACTTGCCCGGGATGCTCTTTCAATTCCTGCAACCGGTACTGGTATTGAGCGGCTTTTTAATACTGTCTGTAATGTCTGCCATTACTGACGTAATCGTTTGAAGTCGAAGACTATTGAAGAAATTATGCTATTTCTATGTGTATCAAGATTTGATCTTAAGGATACAGAGGCAAAGGAGCTTGAGAAATATTTTACTTTGAATGAGATTGAGATATCAAAGGAACAGAGTAATAAGAATCTGGAAAATGTTAGAGTTAATTTAATTAGCGATAATGAAGAGGAAGAAAAGGAAGAGAAAGAAAATACTGAAATAGTTATTTCTAAAAATTCTAATAAGTTAATAGATCTTAATACTGCGAGTGATACTGAAAAGCTTTAGTTACCAAAGAATAGGACTTAGCTACGGACATCTGGAAGGAAACGCAAACATAAAGAGGACAATAACTTTAAGCAGTATTAGAAGAATGGAATCAATTTAACTCGAATCTATCTATATCAATTCTTATTTCTTCTATATGTAACTACAATACCTAAAATTACAGACAAATTTGCATTAATTATGTAGTTACGAGATTCTTCTTTGTTTGTCTTGTTTACACCAATATGGGTACCCATGGGTTACCCATGATGGGTAATGGGTCCTCTTCTAAAACCCATAACCCATCATGGGTCGGAGACTTGGACCCAAAACCCAACCCATCGATGGGTTTTATATGGGTACCCATGGGTACCCATGGGTCCTGCCGAAGTCTAATTTGACCGATCATGAGATTCAAAACAATCAATTTCTTCAATCTTTTCAACCCCTAGCCCTGCAACCCCTTCAAATAATTCACCAAAACATTAAGGGGTGGGAGCCTATCCAACCAATCAATGATCTTCCAAGTCCTAGGCCTGCATTTACCTGCCTGATTCGGGGCTGCTCTACCCTAGCCCTAAATCAGCAAAAAATCAAGAATCACCTTTCCCAGAATTATCGAATCTTTGGTGCAAAAAATCAGCAAGCTCAAATAGGAAATTGCCTAGTTCAGGCCCTAGAGGGGTCTACCTATCTTTTTCGAATTGATCAATCTGAATCAGGCCTTTCAAGCTCTAGTTCTGATGAATTCGCGCCTTTACCGAAACGACCAAAGGTTCAATTTGCAAGTTCTAATCAACCGGATCTGGCTGCTCAGTTCCTTGCCAATCATAAGGCTAAGCAGCTTTCCATTCCCCAAAAAGATCAGATTTTTCGAGCTTTTGGCTCGAGGGATAAAACCAGCTCGTTCTATAATAAAACTCAATATCCTTCCTTCCTAAACGGGCGAGATTTAGCGATTTTAGCAAATCTGTTTCTGCTAGAATCGGATTAACTGGATCAAGCGCATTTTCTTCTGGATTCAATTCACTATATTTTAATAAAGGGTTACAAAAGGATCAATTAAACTTTCTCTCAAGCTTTAATAGCTTTAAATGATCTAGCTCGCAATTAGGGCCCCAATTTAATGCGGAAATTTCAGCCTTTGCAGAATTAAAATGTAACGGTCTACAAAGGAATTCAGTAAAAGACAAATTTGTTTATAACTCGTAATCAAGGAATTTTCTTATAGGAAAGAAAGGCTATCTAGAAACGAAAATCTAGAACTTTTATATACTGCCTGAGGTTCCGCCTCAGGCAGGACTATATCCAGGAAGGTTTCTTCATACCGGGAAGTTCGTTGGCTCAGGAAGTCAATCCAGGAAGTCAATCCAGGCAGTTCCCTGATTTCAGGAAGTGACAGGTAGAATCTAGTATTAGAATATCCTAGTGTTTAGTTAGCAAGGCATATACTTTTTATTAGGGATAAGGAGGGAGAGCTTACCATAGTTTATAGAATTATTAATTTGTAGCTTGATCGTCTGGAGAGTCTGTATTACTACAGGCAGGGCAGTGAGTATAGCCAATATACTACTGCACCCCAATAGGCTCGGTAGGCTTAACAGTAGGGGTTAAAATAATAGACTTAGAACAATCATTACATAGAGACGCCAGATTATGTTTAAGGGCCAATATATGGCGTATTCCAAGTTTTACCTGCTGTAGCCGGCACTGATCATTCATAGACGGGCTGAGCAAGAGGACTGAAACAAAAGGGTCGGTTTTATTCAAAAGGTCCACAAGCAGACAAAGAACAGGACGAGTCCCTTGATACATCACTTGTTGCTCTGATATGTTGGCTGAGGGAAAGGGCACTATAGCAGTCTGGCAGACTTTACAGACAGGCTGGCTAGAGGACGACATAGCGGAAATAAAAACAGCAGAGTGAGATCACTGGAATAATAATTGTAAGAGGGTTATGCACGAAGAAGATCTAGAGGCACTCTAATAAAGATATTTTAGTATTTCGCCAATGTCTTCCTTAAGTTCAACTATCAAAGGGTATATAGAGGAAAAGAGGAAGATTATTTACTCTAGTAAAGGCATTTTGATGCTTTACTAATGTCTTTCTCCAGTTTAACGATCAGAGGGCGTATAGAGAGAAAGGAAAGAAAAAGAGAGAAAAAAGAGAGAAAACAGAGAAAAGATAGGAGGGGAAATTATATACCTTAATAAGGATATATGCTTTAATACTTTGCTAATGCCTTCCCTAAGTTCAACATTTAGAGCGCGTGTAGAGGAGAAATAGAAAAGGCAAAGATAAAGGCAAAAACAGAAAACAAGAAGAGAGAGTTTCTAGATCTTTTTTATTATAGAGGAATTATTCTGTGGCATCCCTAAACCCCCTAAGGAAGGCTTCCTCAGCGTCTCCCCATAAAGGAATCTATTATATTACTAACTCTTACCTGAAGAAAATATTGAGGGAATCCGTTAATAGTAAAATAAAGAAGCCGAAATATCTGTATAATTGAACTATAAAGTAGAGTATAAATTGAGAGTACAAAAAGAGTTATATTCCTTAGAATAGTTTTACCTTATCTGCCTTTTTTTTTTTAGGGTCGGAACCCTCTGCTACATTCCTAGGTACATCTTCTGTTATATCTATAGGGCCTTTACTATCCTTTTTAGCCTCCTCGCCCTCCAGATACTGGACGTCGATATCAGACATTTCACGTATGCGAGAACTCGCCTTCATAGTACTGATTAAGGCTTTGACTACGTCCTCTGGGGAGAGGCGTTGGTCCTTGGGGACAAGTTCCATCAGGGCATGGCGGACCTTGCTGATAGTATTATCCTGATTGAGGACCCATATATCGATATTAAAGCTCGGTACCGAACTGTCTCCAGTTACGTCTAGGGTATCGGTAAACATATCCCAATTCAGGGTGACCACAAGGTCGGGGACAGCCTTAGTAAGGTTCTTGGCAAAAATGCTAGCATTGAAGCTGTCCGACACAATGTAATCGTAAATCTTGACTGTTCGAGTCTGTCCGACACGGTTTACCCGCCCGATGGCTTGCTGCTTGAGGGAGTCGGATGTAAAGATATTAAAGAGGTATACGTTCCGGCAGAGATTCTGAAGGTTAGAACCCGCTGCGTTAACGTAATAGGAGCATATTAAGACCATGCATTCATCCACTTTGGTTGTAAAATCTCGTACCAGCTCGATACGCTCCTTGGAGTTAAGTTCCGAGTGAAAGACCCGACAGTTAATACAGGCATAATAAAAGGCGGCAGCGATAAAGAACTGCTAGACAGGAGTCGTACACTAGACTATTGACTTTTCCTGTTGCAGGAAGACCTCCTGCTGGATTATAGACAGGAGGGCGCGTAACTTCGGGCTACCGCGCAATAGGTACAGGAGAACGTTTTGATCGGTAAATTGCTCGGGGATATCATGCGTTACCGGGGCAGGGGCTGTAGTATCCTCGGTATATTTCCGCATCAGAATCTGATTTTTAACTTGTATCGCTTTTTTGATCAGTTGAGGACCGAGTGTGAGATGCCGGGCCTGAGTGTCGAGGAATCGTGCACTAGCTCGCACTAAGAGGTGGTAGCAATACCTGAAGAACAGCCAGGTGATAACCAGCGTGAGTTCTCGATACTTGGCCATGTTCCATATGATTTGGCCCTCGCGGGTCTGGACAAAGAGGTAACGGCGGAATTGCTTCTACTATCAGTAATATTAGGTAGCTTTACGGGCACAGTAACAAACAAAAACCATTTAATATTGGGAAAGAGGTATGTTATCGCCAATGCGTTTACCATTCGCAAACGGGATGCAGGAGGATAACAAGTGCCGGATTATCAGGTATTTCTATAGTTGACGGAGGCGGAGGCCGCGGACCACACTATCCGGGCAGACGAGTTCGTCAGACACTTTAAGGATGAATCGCTGGACCGCCTCATTCGTGAGGATCAGCTGGGCTTGGGAATAGATATCGGGGAGTATAAACGGGTTAGTCTTGGGATTCACGCCTATCCATAAGTTATCGTTTTTGGGTAGCAACAGGAATGGGAGTAAGCCGGCCATATCGTTATAGGAATTGAAGATAGGGGTAACGGTAATAGATCTATCGGGCAGCAGTCCATTGCGCCGTATCCGGGTTCCGAAACGTATGGGCCTCGTCGGCAACCATCGTGTCAAACAGTCCCCGAAGGGATTTAGGCCACTCCGCCAGGGAGCTGTTGCCATATTCTTCCGCCCATGACTTGTACTCGGCGGGTCCATGTCGCTGCGCCAAAGTCTAATAACTGGTAATGACTACGGCATGATGTGCTTGCGGGCCAGTCATCCATGAGAGATTGCCTGCCAGTTTAGGAATGACTTTGACGTCGACTGGGGGGTCTTCCCGCGCGTTTCCAAAGTACACAATGACTTTGAGCCGTTTGGTGACGGCCTTGATCTCAGCGGCCCATTGCCACACCAGATAGGGGGGGCAGATAATAAGGGTGGGCTTGTCTTTCAGCGTTATAGCCCGCTACAAGCAAACAGGTTAGTCAAAGATCAGGATAATAGGGAGGTGCTGGAGAAGCCTTCCCCAGCACCTACCCAAGGAAAAGCCAGAAAACGAATAGAGGTGGGGTCACTTACGTGCAGAATATACCCGGTAACTATCTAGGTTTTGCCAAGTCGAACCATATCGGCCAAGATGCACCCGGAGAGCAGTGGATTTTCGCGGAACTGTACGATTGCATAAATGGCTACGGGCTGCCAAAAACGGAAAGACGTATTGATCCTTATCGCGGGATATTTGGGGACGTCTGGGTTACTGATATTGAGTGCCTCGCAGGCCTCCTCGTGATTCTCGCACTAGAGTTCGAGGTTGTCGAGCTAAGTCTGCTGCTCGCGAGCGATTTCGATGGATGCCGCGGTAACTTGGGACAGGGTTACCCGGCCGTCAGGCGTGTCTTTATAAGCCTCCTAAATGGTATCAGCAGTATAGTGTGCTAATGTTAGCGTATCGACCTTTTGCCCGGTAGGATAATATATGGAGTAGGGCCCTGCGGTAGCCATAAGAACCTTAAATAGTGTTATAGAGATCTCATCCGCCTCGTCCTGCATGTTATCCTTATGGGGGAGCTTTGTGTTACCAGTATCCGAGGCATCTGGCGCCGGCTCCTCTGCTAGTTCCTCCTCGATGAGGCGCAGACACAGTTCGATCAAATGGAACTGCCAATAGGGCTCGCTGAGGTCGGGAGTCTGAGAGACAGCTTAAAATGCCCGCTGGGTTACGGGTATCAGTTTATCTCTTCAATGGCGGAGACGAGCAACCGGCCCGGCCGGTATAGAGATATCGGGGGTCGGAATAGATGATCGGCTTGCCGATAGGGAGATACTGGCAGGGGCAGGGGCAGCGGAAACGGGAATCGGGGTTCCTGTGAGATTCTTGCTCTTAGCAGACGACCTCATGCTTCAGCTTGGTCTCGGCGGGGGGGGTCGGGTAGAACGCTTGCTTGAGACCCTTGGCTTGGAGGCCGGTTTCTCGGGGGCAGCGGGGGCAGCGGGTCCAGACGTAGGAGATTCTGTGGAAGGCTTCCTTGGGTCCTTTTCCAGACTAGCGTTCTCGCTAGGTGGGGAATGGAGGGTCTAAAGAAAAGCACAAATAAAGTTGTGTATCTCTTTATTTACGCTGAAGAGGGCCATACCTTTTTCCACACGGGAGGCAGCAAATTCCTGTCGAATAATGCGAAAGATTACCTACATTACCTTCTCTTTATGCTCCTGTGTCCAGGCTTTCTTGTAAAAGATCCCGTCCACGTTGCGCGTATTGACGTTAACCAGGGTAAGTAAACAAAAGGCAATCCAGTCGGCCCGGTCCCAGTTGGTCTTGTCGGAAAAATGGTTGAGGTATTTGGTATTACCGCTGTTGGCTGCGGCATGGATACGGGCAATGATAGTGGTAAACGATTTACCTTGATTCATATTGTTGCCGCTAGATTGAGCGGGGAGGATAGCGTGCAGGTAACAGTATAGGAAATAGGGTCGGAATAGAGTACCCTTAAGCCATTTCTTCAGTTCTTTTACGCTCGTAACGGTCTCTAGGGCAGTACAGATACCTTTCAGGTTACTAATCTCGGTAAGGTCGAATCTGGCAAGGGTATTTTTCTGGTCGATATCCTCCAGGGTATCGTTATCCGCGTTAATAATGTTATCCAGGCCGTCCTCGTCGGACGAGAATTGTAGGGTAATCATCTAGAAGATACTAAATTTGCTTTCCTAGAAGGTCGAGTGAGATGCAGGGGAATAGATTCGGAAAGAAAAGTAAAAAAGAAGAGAAGATCTAAAGGGAGAAAAGGGGGGAAAGAGAGTATTTATACCTTTTAGCGAAAAGGAAGGTATCTTTAGGACCTGCTATACTGTCTGCATCGCTGCCATAGCATGTGCCGGGAGTAGTGAATGCCGCGCTTTATTGCCTGCGGGTGATTCCACTGGGGACGGCCCAGGCATGTACCACAAAACGATGCACGTAGCCGGCTAAAGGGGATCCCCACTATCGCCTTGTGGCCTTTAGTAGGATCTCTCCGCTATCCCGCGTGCGATGACCTGGGTTCCTAGCTCTCGACCATACAAGGTTCTGGGGAAGGCTTCCTCAGGAGATCCCCGCCATGGCATGTGCCGGGAGTAGTCAATGGCGGGAGTAATGAATGCCGGGAGTAGTGAGTGCTAGGAGTAATACATAGTAGGAATAGTGAATGCTGCACTTTGTTGCCTGCGCATGATTCCACTAGGGACGGCCCAGGTATTTACCACAAAACGATGCACGTAGCCGGCTAAAGGGGATCCCTACCATCGCCTTATGGCCTTTAGTAGGATCTCTCCGGCTAGCAGTAGAGGAGTACTCTGTAAGTAATTATTCTGTGTGTAATAACCTGGGTTCCTGATCCTTGACTATATAAGGTTCTGGGGAAGGTTTCCTCAGGAGATCCCCGTAAGGATAATTAGGAATAGTTCTACATCCATAAGGCTGTTTACTGCTGGCTGAGCGCGGTCGTAGACTCCTGAGGCCGGGCCACGAAGATGCCGCAGCCTGGGTATCTGGTTCCCGGGTGGTCCGCTTGCTGGGGAGGCCCTTGGTCAGCAGACATCTCTCCAGCGGCCCGCTGCATCCGGAAGATATATCTTTCCGCGCGGGTTAGAGACTGAGCAGGTACCGCGGTACCGATAAGAGACAGAAACTCACTCGGATCAGTTGATGGATGCTTGGCCCGGATGTGTGTCTGTAAGGCCCGACGGGAGAGGCGCAGCGTCGGGCAGCCGGGTCACTGACAGGGCAATGCCTCCCATTGGGGCAGCCTCGGGAAAGGGGCGATAGGGGGCTCCTGGGCCAGGAGACGGTACCAGACGTCGAGAGGAGACTGGACCGCTAGGGACTGGATGGTCTGGCGGTCCGCCGCACTCAGCAGGGCATGGCTCGTGTGGTGCTCGATATGCTGGCGCACCTGCGGAAGGTAAATAACAGTCTAACATGTAATGTACACCAGTAGCTATCATTCCGGGTAGAGTTGTAGGAAGGCCCAGGGCAGTGATTGGACCGCATGTATTAACCGACCCGACAGAACGCGGGACTTTTGTATTAGCTGGTATAGTGGGGAGATCTCTGGTGGAGTGTAGCTCTCGCAGTCTGAAAGACCTCGGAAAGATACCGAACGAAAGACGAGGGTATACTACAGTCGGGATGCTACGGCGAACTGCTCAATCCGGCCCGGCGTTAGGCCGAATGGCTGGCTGACGTCTACGGCATAGACCTGTTCGTTAATGTGGCTATAATGATCTGCCTGCGCAGCTAGGATATTACTGAGAGCCGCGGTGGCAATTCTCCAATCAGCTGGCGTTGCCTGCGAAACGAGGTACTTTTTAGCAATAGCAATAGCAATATATCGGTAGCTACAGATGGTAATATCCTGCCCATGAAGGAAAGGCTGGGCGGTCTCTCGCATGAAGGCGGTAATCCTACCAGCCTGGGAACGGGGGGGCATTGCCTCAGGTAAAACGAAGAGATAGTTATCTATTGCGCTGGACTGGACTTAACAGTAATGTAAACGCGGCTGTCCGTTCTTCCGCAACTGCTGGTGGAGCAGCACAAGAAAAAGGCAGATGCGCAGCAGATACAGCACTACCAGTTAGCTAACTGAGAGGTACAGAAAGCGGGCTACATGCTGCGTAATCTAAATGCGCACCTGCGACTTATAGTACTCGGTAATGAAAAGCACGTTGCCCTGGTATAAATACAGGTTCCGCGGTATTGTCGAGGTATTCTGCCACTTCAGCTGCAGCAGTTCGGGCTCCCGACTCGGCTGGCCCTACGTCAGTTAGATCAGGAGAGCAAGATAATCGAGAAACCACTGAGTCTGAATCCGATACGCCATAACGGCGCGCGGATTCTACCGATTATCCTGGCGGAAAGGGGCCATGCCCGCCGGCAGCGTCGTCTAGACTGCAAACAATGGCGCATAGGTAGGCTGGAGCTGGTTCGCCGGTATATCAAAAAAGCAGAAACCGGCCCGATGCTCGCCTAGATCATCGACTAACGTGGTAAGATCGATAGAAAGATAAACGCTAAGGAAAAGTCTGTACTCAAACGTCTGGGTTACCGACTGGAGGAGGGCCTCAATCTACCCACGGATATCGTCAAGATGAATCTCCCGGGGAGACCCGCGGTAGAATAGAGTCTGGTAATCTGGCGACTACAGTATATTTCCCGGACGAGCGGTATGACAAATGTGCTAACGAGCCTGATCGAATAACTCGAGAATGGCGTAAAGGGGGTAGAGACTCCCACGGACAGCGTATCGGGCTTGGATCGCTTGGGCCCGTTGGTACTGATTCCGGACCTCATGCCGGGGCCGAATGTCCTGCAGATAGTGATACCGCCGGAAAGGAAAGGTATATTCGAGTAGCAGGACTCGGCTGACCCAGATCAGGGCGGAGAGCGAGAAAAAATACGAGTATAGCTCCTGAAAGGTAAAGGTAGAGACCTAGATACTAAATACGGCCGTAAACGCTATCAGATTAGCCGCAAATTTATCGCCGGTATGTTAGATGCTAGTCGTCGTAAGACAGCTCAGGCAGAAACTAAATAGACTTTCGTTGAGCCATCTCTGTCCCGCAGGTAGGAGGGCCGGTAGAACCAGCCGCCCTGTATTATCGGTATAAGAGAAGCACTGGGCAGATTCTACTGTTGGAGATAGGAGGTACTCCTCTTCCTTATTCTTATCTTATTCTATGTCCTATTTATTGTCGCTAAATACACTGTTGACCTCGCTAGCGGAACACCTGAAGAAGGCTTCCTCGGGGCTTTCCTTATGGTCGGTTGCTGGGAACTGATCGTTTATTTTAATCCTGTGCTGCTGACGGCCCTGTAAGGCACCTTAATTTTGCGGAAATAACAGCAGAATGTGAGAGTCCGGGAAAAGCTCTACTAAATGATCCGCTACGTTTGGCCGGCGGTAGACAGGGATGCAGACTGCAATCATGGTCTGATATCGGGTTACCTGCCTTTTTATAACAGGCCTCTCCTCGGCATCAATTGGGTCACAGGAAGATACTGATAGCGATCGTTTTCTTAGCCGAGCTGGTAGGCTATAAGATATTACTGGTAACTCAAAAGATGCCGTAATAATTACCGGTAACAGTGCTGCTTGCGTAAATTTAATGGCGTCCAGCTAGCAGAGAAAACGTTCCAACGTTATCCAGATCCGATAGAAGTATTCTTTTTGGTATAGATCCAGCGGGATCCCGAGATCTTGGAGCTGTCTGTTACCTGGAAACGGGGCGGCCCGGAAGGACCAATATAAAAAGTGCTTCTATATCTTGATGTATCTTTTCTCGGTAGCTAGCTGTAGCCGGTCTAACGCTCGCTTATATAGCTTACCGGCAATAGTGCTATGGAAGATCTGGCGGATCGGCTCGTAGGTAATATCCAGTGTATCTAACGCCCGAACCATAATGCGGTCAAACGAGGCCCCGATCATGTAAAGAACGGTAGTATAATAGCTGCTCTTCTCAGTCTGCCAGACACTCGCAATCGTAGGATCTTGCTGAAGGGTATTGGGATGGCCCCGGAACTTAATAAGCGTTTGAAGGGGCCGTCTCTCCAGATATCGAAGCCATCCGGTCTGGGCTAATTATAGAGTTATCGTTTCCTTTCTAGGGGGGATCATTCCCGTACGCGGAATTTCCCCTGATCCAGATTTGATTGGTCGAATGGAGGGGGGCGTCTTAGGCTGGCAGGAGCTTACATCGGCATCATTCTCCGCTGGCGTCGGGGATAATGGGGGTAGAGTCGGTAGGCACAGTTCATTGGGGGATAACTGTACAGAGGCAGGGGACGGAAGTATTAATTTTCTATCAGGATTAGGCGGTACGACCGAGGACTGGGGGCTCATGGGTCTCTAGGGACACGTAGGCGCAGTTACCCAGTACCGACAATAGCGGGCATGGGTAAACCAACTTTGCCCCTGAACAGGGATCCAGGCCAGTGGGCGAGGGCTCCCGACAGTATGCTTGATCCGGTGATATCGCTAGAGCCATTTCTTTGAGGCAGTAAGAAAGCTACAGTAGTTACACTGCAGTAAATCATAGATTAGTAGGTTAGGAATAGCGTCAGTACTATCAGCCAGCAGAGGAAAATCAGTATAATCTTTACGAGGGCGCGCGTCCTCTGGAATACATTATAATTGGTGCTCTATCGCGGTGCGGCTTTCAATCTGATAGCAAATACGTAAATGCCGCGATATTAGACGATTTAGGAGGGCATACTGGCAGTCATAACAGATAATACATTGATACTGACTGTTGTACCAGAGATATTGAAAAGCCGGTTCCATCTGGATGTATAACGGGGTTTACTCCCCTAATATTATGCAGATCTTGATGGAGAGAAAATGATGCCTACCAGGAGTAGTATTATAGTATAGGGAAAGAGACTAAGTATCATTCATTCTATCAGGAACAGATAGGAGAATAGATATATCATTATACTAGACGTAACGTGGCGCGACGGACGGAACGCGACGCGACCTCACCTAGCGCGACAAGAAAAAAGAAAAACCAATTACCAAGGATTAACTTTAGGGGGGGTCCTGTTACCCCACTCCGGATCCCCCCAGAGTTGGTCTAGCGCCGGGAGGCTTCACTATGGAGACCTGGGGGGGGATCCGGGGGCTCCTCTCTGATAGGGAAATGATGGGAGCGATACTAGAGCGGTTTAGGTGCGGTTCCATACGGCTGATGGCTCGATAGGGCTAGCGGCAGGTAAAATGCGCAACCCTCCCGTTATGCGCGGCCGGAGTTTGTACGGGAAGTGACGGTCACTTCGCGGCTCCTGTGTTATAGCAACATGCTTTTTTTTCCAAAATCTCGCTCGAAGGAGTTCTCGATTGTCAATTTTTGAATATTGGAGAGTGATAGAATGGATGAAAACATAGGAAAAAAAAGGAAAATGAAAAATATTAGGCACTATATTGTTACATTTTGGTTTTCGGTACCGAGATAGTGATAAAATTATACTGACAGAACCCCCCGGCGATGGATGGGCCGCGAATCAGGCCCGCTGCAGAAGCCACTGGGCAATATGCTCCACCGTTGGACAGGTCCATATGAGGGTGGGCGGGATCTGCAAAGCCAGCGTCTGTTGCAATCTTTTCCGGAGACGCACCGACATCACGCTGTCCACGCCCATATTACTAAGGGGCTCAAAACAGTCCACTTCGTCCGCCTTCAGGTGTAGCACCTGGGCGACGCATTCCTGAGTGTGCTCACGCATGTCAGTCGAGTGCTCTGATGCTGATTTCGGAGTCGCAATGCTGGAGGATTCAGCGGACGACACCAAACCGACGGATCTGGAATCGGAAACGGATTCCTTGCGTATCACAATGTCAGAGAGTAGTGGGCTGGGAAGCATTTGGCCCTCCTCGATAGATAGACTGCGAAGCACCACGGCGTGGTCAATTTCAAACTTGGAGGCATGTGTCCACGCGCGAAACGCCTCCTCGTTTCTGATATCGGTGATGCCGTTACTGGCTAGCTCCAGATCGATCAGCTCGGAGCTGGTGGCCATCCCCATCCCTCGCCAGCTGGTCCATTGAAACGAGACCGTGTGGCCCCCTTGCCGTCGCCGATAGGTGGCCAGGGTGTCCAGAAACGCGTTACCAGCTCCATACGATGCCTGTCCTGTCAGGCCAAATAACGGTCCGCAGGAAGAAAACAGGATCATGAAGTCCAGTGATTCGGGGGGGAATAGCGCATGTAACGTCAGCGCCCCAGACACCTTGGGAGCCAGCACCCGACACATCGAAGCGGGCGTCGTGTTCAGAACGAGCTCACTCTCCAAGACTCCAGCCGCATGGATAACCCCCAACACTGGGGGAAAGGATAACGCGTTGAGTGCGATGGATAGCCGCGATTGAGCGTCTGAAGACGCGATATCTACGGCCAGGGAACAGATAGTTACGCCTTGTGTCTCCAGATCTCGAATTTTCTGGAGAGCCGACGCAAATCGAGAGGAAGCGGCAATGCAGGTTGCCCACTCACTGCGAGGAGGTAACTTGCTGCGGGAGACTATGATCAGACGACGGGCCCCCTTGGCGGCCAGAAATTGCGCGACCTGCAGCCCCAGGGCGCCCAGTCCCCCAGTAATCAGATAAGTCCCTCCAGGGCGAGGCAAGAGCGAATTGTGCTGAGCCCGAGGGAGTAGATTGCCTTGGGAAAGAGATCGAAGCCGGGCTGTGCGTGGGACGCCATCCAAGATGCGGATCACATCGGCACCCTGCACATATTTCATCGTCGTCAGGGGAAATAATGACGACTCTAGGTCAATAAGCCCCCCCCAGATGTCTGGGTGTTCGGCGGCGATAACTCGGGACAGCCCACAAAGAACAGACTGAGCAAGACAGGCCGCGGCCTTGCCTGTGAACACGTGATCCGTGAGAACAAAGATTTTGGGGGGTAAAGAGAGATTTACCACCAATTTTGCTATCTCTAACAGTTCGCAGGTATATTCCTGGCATGCAATGGCGATGGCATCGGAAGGAAGCAGGCGACCTGGGACGTAGACAATCGCCGAGTGGTGGGTTAGGCAGCCTTCTTCCGTCTCCATGAGATCTGAGAGCTGACTTGCTCCAGTCAGCATCAAGATGGAGCCAATTTCAGGCTTGAGAGCCGCTGCATAGTGCTCCACCCTTTCGTGGTCTCGCGATATGAGTACGATATGATCCAGGCGAAGAGGGGTTTCTACGTATGACGCCGGGGGCCACTCTAGCTGGTGCACAAGACCGTCGACACTGAAATCCATACCAGGGGCTTCTTCAACCTCTGAGTATCGTAGCGACTCCAACTGGACCAGGACATTGCCTTCGTCATCACAGATACTGACGTGCGCGGCGGTCATATCTGGAACCTTGTCCACATACACCACCCCCCTCCGGGGAGGTGCTGACTCAGTGAGAACAGTGATGCGATGGATGTGAGCAGGCATACGCAGTCTGGGCTGGTCGAAGAATATGGTGGATCCCACTGAGATGGCAGCATCCATGATGGGCGCCCAGGAATGGATATCCCAGGGCAAGGGGCTGGATCCGAGATCTGGGGCAACTTCAACCTGGGCAATCATCTCCCTTAAATTTCCGTAGTGCTCGGTGATCGCCCACGGAAACCCCATCGAAGCGACACCGACCTTGTGAAGATACTCCACGGAGAAGTTGTCTCCGAGTTTCGTTCCAATCCGAAGTTGGACGGCCTTCGTATCTATGCCGGCAGGGGTAGAGTCGCGCCCAACCGTGCCGCCCCAGCAGCCCGTCGTGTGTGTCAGCCACGCCTCATCTTGCTCTGAGGCGTTCGGTTCGACGAGGAGGGAGCAAATCCTGAATCGATCGGGTTTGATAATGACCTGGACATCTCGGGGCTGGCTCACCAGCACCGGGAGGCGGAGAGTGATGTCGGAAAGGGTGCGAGCCGCGATTCCCTCGAGGAACGTATTGATCAGAACCGCCGCGGGGACAATCTCGGCCCCATGGACTGGGTGGCTCCCGGGGAAGGGCTTGACATGCTCGTCAATTCGGGTGGTGTAGACCGTGGTATTCTCACCAGCAATGGAAACCCGCTGGCCGAGAAGCGAGTGCTTGTCGACATCAAGGGTCACCCGGTGGTCCTCCAAAGGCCGGGCCTCCACTTCTCTCCAGAATGGCCGATGATTCCAAGTCGTCGTCGGAACCTCGGCCGCCCAGACGCCACCCATTGCCCTTTTCCAGTCCACTGCAGCCCCTTGGCAGTGGAGCTGAGCGATGCTGCAGAGGATCGACTTTTCCGCCGGCTTCCCACGGGCCATGGTGTGCGTGACGGTAAAATTGGCGACGCCTTGATGCATCATGGTTTCCTCGATCGACTGTGCAACAATTGGGTGAGATGAAACTTCTAGGAATAGTCTCATACCGTCCGCCGCCGCCGCCTGCACCGCTGAGGTCAGCCTGACCGGATTGACCATATTTTCGACCCAGTAGCTGCTGTCACGAAGGGGTGCGGAGCGCGGGTTCAACAATGAGGTAGTGTAGAGTGCTACCTTGGGTGGGCACGGAGAGAGACCACCCTCAAGGGCGTGTCTCAAGGGCGCGGAGAGAATGCGAAGCTGGGGGTGATGGAAAGCAATGTTGGATTTCACGTGGAAGAACTTGATTCCTCTGGCCTCGAGCGTTGCAGCGAGGGTTTGGACTTCATCAGTGGGCCCCGATACAACGCAGGACGAAGGAGAGGCATATATGGCGAGGGCAAGTTGTGTTTCACTGCCGAGCTCTTTTTCCATTTTGTCCCCCGGCATATTCACCAGGATCATTGCCCCAGAACCGATAAAATGACGGTAGAGTTTTGCCCGTCGACATACAACCAGGGCACCCTCCTGCGCCGAGATACAGCCTGCGGCCACGGATGCGGCGATCTCTCCCACTGAATGGCCGATTATCGCATCACAGGGGACGTCTTTGGACTGCAGAACCGCGTGGAGTCCGATGTGCATTAGATAGGTAAGAACTTGAATCTGATCTGCTGCACCAAACTCTCCCGATTCCAAGGCCTGTAGCGGTGAGAACTCGAGCTCTTCTCGGACAAGGCGCTCAAGAGGAGACACGGCATTGTAGAAAACCGGATCGTGCAGCAGGTCTTTGGCCATATCCAGCCATTGTGCTCCATGGCCCGAAAATACCCAAACCACCCTTTTGGAGCTTTCATTCTCGATGCTTTGCACTTGGCCGGAGAGCGTCCAATCACAAGGATCGCCCTTGATGAAGGCTTCAAGTTTCTCAACCACGTCTGCATGGTCTGTGGCGATGAATGCCGCTCGATATCGGTGATGTTCCCGGCGTGTGGCTAACGTCGCCGCGATGGACCCGAGATGGTGCTGTTGTCCCACAGTCGAGATCCAAGTTTTCTGCGTCTCTGCCTGGAGGAAAAGCCGCCTCTCTTGCAGTGCTGAGAGAAGTATGGCTTGATAGTTCCTAGGCACTGGTTCGCCAGGGCCTTGGAACGACCCAGGGTTGATGTATTCCTCCACAAGGGCATGGCTGACCGTTCCCCCATACCCATACGCACACACGGCAGCACGGCGAGGGCCGTCCGACGCCGGCCACTCTTGGGCCTCACGCACCACGCGGAGCCCAGTTTGATCCCAATTCATGCGCGAATTTAAAATTTTGAGATTTGCCTGCGGTGGTAGAATGCCCCTTTGAACGCTCAGAATTGCCTTAATGAGGCCGACCGCGCCGGCCCCAGCCTCCAGATGGCCAACATTCGGCTTGACGGAGCCGATGAAACACGGCTGGCCGGCAGGTCGGCAGCTCCCATAGACGGCTGCGAGAGCAGAGACTTCTGTTGGGTCACCTAACGGTGTTGAGGTGGCGTGGGCCTCGATGTAATCGACAGTAGAAGGCTTAATGTGGGCATCCCAAAGGGCATTCCTAGCCACTAGCTCTTGGGCCTTGGCATTGGGAGTCATGATGCCATTTTTGTAACCATCGTGGGCCACTGCACTTCCTTTCAGGATTGCAAGAATGTGATCACCGTCACGCACAGCGTTGGCCATATTTTTGAGAACAATAATAGCGGCGCCTTCGCCGCGGCCGTATCCTTGGGCGGCTTCGTCAAATGAGCGACAACAACCCTGGGGGGACAGGGCCCCGGATTGTTCAAGTACCCTTGTTAATCCAGGGCCACAAATGGCATTGACTCCACCAGCAATGGCTACTGTAGACTCTCCTTGAAGAACCGCCCGTCTTGCATGGTCAATGGCGACCAATGACGAGGCACAAGCAGCATCAACCACGGAACTGGGCCCCATCAGATTCAGATGGTAGGATATACGGTTCGCCACGCCACAGTACGCAGTGCCGATGCCCATCCATGCGTCAATGCCCGGCAGATCCTCTAGTATCAGCTTGGAGTAGTCATCCGAGTTAACTCCCATGAAAACAGCCGTGTTGGAGCCAGAAAGGCTCTGAGGCGCAATTCCAGCATTCTCCAGGGCTTCCCATGTCACCTCTAATGTTATCCTCTGCTGCGGGTCCATTTGCTCGGCCTCCGCGGGCGAGATCTGAAAAAAGGCCGCATCGAAGTCCTCCAGCTGATCGAGAAAATATCCACGATGGTTCATCTGGTCCAAGAGACGCCCGTTCCGCGCGTCTCGATGCCTGTAAGGCTCCCATCGCATCGCGGGTATGTCTCCGGAGGCGTCGACTTTGTTGAGAATAGATTGCCATAAATCTTCTGGGGAGTTATTGCCCCCCGGAAGGCGGCACCCCATGCCCACTACTGCTACTGCATGGCAGGTCGAGTCCTAAAAAGAATGGTTACTAACCGATACGCTAAAACCGAGTTCATTTCCTTGGTAGGAATAGCCATGAATCAATCATCAAACTTACGGCAATGCCGGTGTCCAGCGTTGCTACACCTTCCTCAGCACATGGAGCAGCCTTGGGGCATGGTTGAAGGAGTTTTGGTCTTGTATAATCACCCATGGTCTTAGTGGATTTCAATGTGTTGTATACGGAACCAATAGTAAGAGCTATTCCTGTTGGGTAGTTCACGAGTATGAAGTAGAGTGGATGTAGATTTAGGCAAGATTCGCTACAATGGGCCTATTTATACAATTAAATTGGCGGTTTTCCGCCCAAGGTCCCTTTGTAGGGACTGCATCTTCGACATTATGGTTACGAAAGATTTCTGCTCTAGTGACATCACGATATCATGTCGTACCGTATGAGGATAAATTTCATCACGTCTGATCCGCTGGTTCATGCGCAGAACCACACAGTTGCTCTCAATGTTCTCTGTATTTTGGAGTTTTCCCACAGAACTATAGGTGGCAGAGCAAATAGGCCATGAGTTGTACATACACAAATACCCTTTGGGATTCGGTGGAGCTACCAAGTAGTGGCATGGCACGGAACTATGGTGCATCCACTATGGATACTAGGTATCTGGATTAGCGTACACAAGTATACCAATGTTACACCTGCTCTGATCCTGTGTCATCCTCGCAGCACATCTACTGCGCATGGAGATCTGCACTGTAAACAACCGGGCGTTCCACAATCGTATATGGCTTGGTACGAAGTAGAAGGAACAGAGTTCTAGATGGCCCGTCCTGCTCCGACCCCGACTCCGGTTCAGTCTTTCTCTCCTTCCCGTACTCGTGGGTCTAGTTGCCACATGGCTCCATATTTTCGGAGGATGTAGAGACGTTTCGGATATAAGTTTCTATCCACTCCAGTCGTGCCTAGTAATTAGGCCATAGTACATCTAGGTTTGCCACTATCTATTACTGTTACGCTGACGTGGGGTGCATATCCAAAACTTAGACCCCACCCTAACTCTATGGATAAATAAATAACTCAAAATTTATCAGGCATAGACCACCAGAAGCAATAAAAAGACCTAAGATGTAGGCTTTCAATTCACAAATCCTTATTATTCAAATCTATCAGATCATGGAATCATGTCTCAACCAATTACAGAATTTTCAGCCTGGGACGGTGGCTCCAGTCTTACACCATTTGTCTCTAGAGACACAGGAAGGTTATTGCGGGAGTATGTCAAAATATTTCCTAAAAACTTAAGGGCCACATAAAAGCCATAGTGTATACTGTATCTCGCCCTTGTGGCCATATCGGTTGATGGCTCACAACACCACCATTCAGGAACTACTAGTTCCACAAGTATTGCGGAGAAAATAGACAACAGAGCAAGATGGTATAAGACAATGGCTTTTTATTCAGATAGATGACTTCTTTCGACTCTATGTAACTCAGCCACTGCTGCTTTTGTCTTTGGATTGTCTGCCTTTCATGGGGGGCCTACCGACAAGGAGGAAGAAGGCCCTAAACACTTCTGAACCCGCGAAAGTGGCCTGGCCCTCCTTTAGGGATTTAGGCTTGAGTTTAGCCACTATTTTCTAGAAGGAAAACTGCCAGAAAGCATAAAACCAACAGGGGGCTAAAAACCGATGATGTGAAAAGAGCGTGTTAACTTTTATTCCGAAAAGACAAGCTGAACCACAGAGTAAGCCAAGTCATTATGTCACTCCACATTCTCCGCTGGAACCAACCTGGTCCCGATTTTGATTTATTTATTTATTTTGTGGGGGGTAACGGAAATTATACATTTCCCTGGAGGCCATTGCGTTGAACTGTAATATGAGCAACTTCGACTAAAACGTAAATCTCTCTTTCTGTAATATAAAGGTCTTCATATTATAAGTGATCGATAATATATCTATTACCATAGTCTTTCTACGCCTCAAAATAGTTTTTTCATAGTTACGTTATCTTAGGTGGTCTAAAAAACTATAATCGATTATATATATTTATAGTTTAATTATCAAGGTAAAATAAGGCTTTCCAACAACTAACTTCTATATATTAACTAAGGCCTGACTAAATAATCGAAAATTGTATTTTAATAGTCTTATTTTTACATACTAGGGGCCGCTAAACCGCTTTAAAAATTAGTCTTTGATTGTATCAGAAGTTTTCCATGGCTTGCACTCAGGATGGATTCCCGCTCCACATCCTTGTCCGTGCGTGTCCCTGCGTAAGGCTAAATTGCGGACCGCAGGTATTCTCCGCGGGCTATTCGGCCGTGCCTAGGAATTGTGGGCCCAACCATCATGTGTCAAGGTTTAGGAATTAAGGTGCAACCCAGCCCAGGATTTACCAAGGAACAGTGGTTTTGCAAATGGCGTAGTCGACGCCATACTAATGTCCCTGGATTTACAATAGAGTTACTTCCAGCTACCTTGCCCAGCGGGGACGTGACATCACGATAATAACCCAATGCTGTGGCCATGAATGTGCTGTTATCTCCAAGGAATAAGAATGCCTGGAGATCTGATCTGCTTTTGAGCTCTCGTCTGCAAAGATTATCCACCGACGCCTCCATGCAGATCATTTGGCAGGAAGGTCTACCTTGCCACGAAAATTGCCACCCATGCTAGGACCCCGGGTAAATGGGGCAACCATTCGAGTCGTCCGCTATCTAATGATGTTCCACTTACCTGAGGGTGGGCCGTAGTAAAGAGCCCTGGCTTGATACCCTATTATTCAGACAGTAAATCCGTTATAGTAGAGCTACAACGTATTCCAGCTGGATCGACTGTTCGGCATTCATTTTTTTGGTGGCATCTCGTGGTATCTTTAATTTGTATGGCTCTTATTTTAAGTCCTGAACGACTCCAACACGTACTCTGTTACCATCTGACCGTGTCTGTTACATCGAGCATGAAACATTTTAGAGCCGGACTCATACGCAGCTTGAGGGGTCCCGTCAACATAACATGACGCAACTAGTCAAACTCAGCCCCCACAACCAATGATCTTCCAAAGCTCACCGATGCGGTCTATACTAGTATGGACGAAAAATTGGAGGCAATATATTAACCAATATTGCAATTAATAGAATTGGGAGACTAGGAATGTATCTTTACTGGGAGGTTTCCTTCCCGTATATCGCCCCGATCCGCCCCCTCCATTCTAAATAGTAGCAAGGCAGACGCTGAAGGGGAGGTTTGAAGGGAAGAAGCCACGAAATCGGGATCATATTGTGGTGGAAATGCACTGCTTGTCACTATAGGGAGGGAGAATGACATTCTACTCTATTATAGCTCCCAACCAGCGGCCAAAGAATAGGTTAAATTAGAAAGGTAGCCAAACCTCGCCTGTCTAACTGCCCTATGCTCAGACGAACAGGTTATGAAATTAGCGATTAAAATAATAAGATAGAAGCTATTTGTTTGTATTAAATATACATAATCTACTTTCTCTAATCTATTTTATTTGTCGTTTCTACAGGGCTGGGACCTTTAGCATATCTAGTATCGCTAATAAGCTCTTAGGCTGGTACAGACTTGAGATATCTTTAAACTAGAAGATGAAGATTGTATCAGGAGCGACTAGAGAAGCCATACCCTATCTGCAGGGATAATCCGCGTGATTTCAAGCTAGAGGCAGAGTAGGATTCCATTGGTGCCTCTATGTACAAGATGTGGGAAGGGGGCAAACAAGAAGACGAGCGCGTCTCTTCTTGCCACAGTACGTCAAAAGTTTGTCATGTACATACCCTATTATGGACAAGCTACATCCCGCCCGCCCGCCGTCGGAGTCGGAGTTGGGGCCGGCAGATCCATGGTTCATTCCCCTTTGCGCCCGCCACAGTCAAAGAAGTGGATCACTATGAGCTTAAATCTAGAAACGGACCAAATGGAAACCACCAACCTCTGCGTTTTACCCCAAGAAACTATTTCCTAGAAAATGACGTAGGCTGCCCCAGTCCCACGCAGCCGGTATCAGTAGATGATGCGCCGGGGGGGCAACATATCCTGAATGATGATGCTGTCATACGCAATGGAGCGGGAGAAAATACAAGAAGGTGGTAGATAAGGGTTCCCATCCCTTAATGGTCCAAGCTACCCTGTCGTCTGGCTATAAGACCTGGACCTAGACCTTCAATTCACAGGTCATTGGTAATCGAGTGAAAGATTCCGGAATCCAAAACCATGTCTCAACCGATTACAGAAGTTTCAGCCTGGGACCGCGGCTTCAGTCTTGCACCGTTTCTCGCGGGAGATGCAGGAGCGTTGTTGGGGGAATATGCCAAAATCTCGCCTGAAAAAATTGAGGGCCACATACGAGCCATAGTATGTGTTGTACCTTGCCCTTATGGTCATATCTGTCGATGCTCACAACTCCACAGGCAAAACGAGGATGGGACAAGTTGCATTACCCTTGCTTTAGGATGTACACGTTTTTGCATTTCGACCTAGCCCAGTCTCCAATATATGATGAAATACTGTCCCGTGTTCGGAACGGCAGTGTGGTTTTTGACCTGGGCTGTGGCCTGGGTCAAGATATACGTCGCCTTGTTCATGACGGTGCACCGCCAGAAAACATCGTTGGTCTTGATATTTACCAGGAATACATTGATCTCGGCTTCGAGCTTTTTCGGGACCGAGACAGACTGAGTTCAACCACCTTTATCGCCCAAGACTTCTTTGACTGTCATCTCAACCTGGGGCCATGGGCCAATCGCCATAAAATTGTCAATTCTGGCTACTTCATGCATTTATGGAATTGGGATGGCCAGGTTCAAGTCGCCAAGCGGATCCTGGAGGCATTGTGTTTGCAAAAGGACGATATTATTGCCGGGGTACATTTTGGCAGTACTGAGGCGGGTATTTGGAACAAGGACCCTGTTAGCCAAGATCCTATGTACCGCCATAACTCCAAGACCTTCTCAAGGCTTTGGGAGCAGGTTGGAAGAGAGACCAAAACACGGTGGGTAGTCTGGTCCACGATGGAACATGACAAGGACCTTGTCAAACTGGACCCCGACGGGCTTCGTCTCCGATGGTATGTCAAGTTTCTGGGCGAAGATTCCAAGATATAAGGCATACCATTACTGCTGATGCTGGATACCATGAGACAAGGCGGGAGGCAGGCATGCGGGATAAGACTGATAATGATTTGGAATTGAAGCTGAATTTGCGGGTCTGATCCCTTAGTAATTCCTTGACCCTCTGGCCTCTGGAAGAGGACTATACTAGCTACTGTAGAATGAAATCTCTCTTTCTCTCCCTCTCTCTCTCTCATATCACTGGTTCCGATCATCAACGCTATCGGATGATTAAGCAGTGGGCGACCTTATATATAAAACCAGTGGTAGGGGTCACAGTTCGGGTAGGTTCAGGATTTATTATGACAGGTTCAGAGTGCTAAGGCCGAATTTCTAAACTAGTTTGATCGACTCAGCCGATTGGGCTCAGATTATTCCAGAGTATGATGATCCTAAGCCCACCTAAGCTTTACACCCCTACTTTAAACTCCCTTGGGGACTATCTAGGGTGCTAAGGGTACTCTAGGGACTCCCTTTGTATAGTGTTTCTTTTTTAGAGAGATTTAAGTAACTTTTAAGGTATATATTTAGGCTTAAATTGTGTTGTGAAATGCCTGGGGAAGGAGGGCAGAATGGCACTGTATCGGCTATACGCACGTAGCCTACTAAGGAGCGAATGCCTTTCGAATGATAGGGCTCTTAATTCTCTTTCATTGCGACTAATCTCATCTTCTCTTTCATCTATGTAAAGGGGTAAGTTCCTCAGGGGTTCAAGTGTGCGGGCCAAGCCGCTAGATCACGTAAATATAGATTCGTATCAGTTCAGAAAACCTGTGTACACATATGTTAGTTAGTAATTTTTTTTTGGTTGTATTTTACGGCTGTGTGACACCGCCTAAGCACGTGTCTTACCGTCCCCTGTTGGGGCAAAGGCCGCCAGGGGGTAAGCCCTGGGCGTCACTAAGTAGCTGCTAGTTCTATGTACA